>NC_092876.1:164614299-164724299 GCF_028372415.1 Notamacropus eugenii
GTCACTAAAAGTACAAATTCAATAAGAACAGGTCATTTCAGGCTAATCTCATTTCCTCCTTTGACTGGGTTACTAGATGAGAGATTTTTGAAGTACTCAACTGGCAGATTCAGAAAATTATATAAGTAAAATATACCTATACTTACAAAAGAATTAAGGAAAGTCTCTTTGGCTGTCTTTGTGGATAACATGAAGACAGAAGAGATAAACAATACTTAGGTAAATTCAATGGTTAGATTATTGAGTGATCAGATTCAACTTGGAAGGAAGGTTTTAGACATAGAAATATGTCTTTGGTCCTGTATTATTTAACATTTTTTATCAAGGACTTGGATGTAAAGACAAAGTTCGTCAAACTGTAAACAACACAAAACTGGATGGGATAGCTCACAACCTGGATGACAAAGTTAAAGTTCCAAAAGATCTCAGGAGGCTAAGATGACCAGAAAAACACTGATAAGAATAAAGTCTTATACTTGGTTAAAAAAATTGACTATAAAAGTATAAAGTGGAAAGACATTGCCAGACAATGATTGATTTCAACATTGTGACATGTGACATGGGACAGACAAAAAATGAATACATTCTTGGGCTGTATTAGGGAAGGCTATCCAGAAGGAGAAATAACAGTCTCATTCTCTGTATTCAATCCTAGTTAGACCACACTTGAAGTGCTGCGTTCTGTCCTGGAAGCTACATTTCAAGAATGATATTACTAAGAATTCATACAGAGGAGATGGCCTATTTGATGGGAGGACTGGAGATCATGGAGAATCAATTGAAGATACAAAGGCCATTTAACTTAGAGAAGATAAGACTGGGTCCATGAATGGGGAATTATATCTGTCTTCAAGTATTTAGAAGATTGTGTAATAAGGATCCAACATGTTCTATATGACTCTGGTAGGTAGAATCAGGAGCAGTCATTGAAAATTACTGAGAACCAATTTTTCAGCTTGATGCAAGGGAAAGACTCCTAATAATTAGAACTACCCAAACGCTCCTTTGAGCAGTAGAATAAGGTCCACTACATTGAAGGGCTTTAAGTAGGGATTGAATGATGACTTGTCAGTGATGTTGTGGAGAGAATTCTCTCCCAGGCACAGGCTGGACTAGGCAGACATCCAATTCTCCATCTACTCTGAAACTGTGTCATTTTACAATTTTTTCACTGTTCTCTAAGTGTTTCATTGGTTACATGAAAGAGCATTGTACTTGAGAGTCAGGAAACAAATTTCAGTCCTGGCTCTGCCATTTACCATGTATCTTTGGGCTACTTTATTTATTTGGGACCTCATTTTCCTCTATAAAGGGAGGAAGTTGAACTAAATGATTTTCAGGGTCTTTTCCAGGTCTAACAAACATTCTATGATTTTGAATCCCAGCACTAATACTTTCTAGCTTCACGACATTGAGGAAGTCACTTAATTTCTTTGATCCTTAGTTTTTTCATGTGTGAAATGGGAATAAGAATATTAGCACAATCTACTGTCAATGAGTCATTGTGAGGAAATGTTTTATAAAGTTGAAAACACATTGCAAATGAGAACTATATTAATATGTTATGTATCATAGAATCTTACAGCTGGAAGGGGCAATAGGCATCATCCCATCTCATTTTGCAAGTAAAGAAACTAAGGTCAAGAAACTCTTCTCTCAGTGTTTTCCTGACAAGACAGTAAGTGCCTCAGGAACTAGAATTTTCATTTCTGTTTCTCTGTTCTCCATAATGCTAAGCACACAGCAGGTACATAATAAATGCTTTTTGTCTTAAACTTGCTGTTGACTCACCATGCATTTTGTTGCTTCTCTGGAAAATAGCATCATGCTTGTCCACTGTACCAGGGGCAGTGCAGAAATTTCTGATGTTTTCATCCAGGTACCAGCTTTGATTTTCATCAACAAGTGTGAACATCACGATAAATTCTTTATTGACATCAGTTCTTATTGCTGGATTATTAGTCAGAATTCCTGCAAGACATATATTTAGATTTTTTTAAAATTGTGAAATCAAGGTGGATGCTAACTAAATTAGGAAGTAAGTTTTAGCACTATGTTCCCTTGATGGTGCTATTTGGTAAGTATTGAATTGTTTTTAAAGTCACTGATATTCTATCATAGAGATAATAGTAATTATAATAATAATGTATATAGTCTATCATAGTCTACAATCCACATCTATGAATTCTGAAGACACAAAGAGAAAACATTGCTTTGGAGAGGATCTATGCTGTATGTTGTAGAGGGGATTTACAATTTACACTTACAATTCTGAAATTCTAAGATTCTGGAATCTAGGTTCTGTCTTCTCTGGGTTAGTTCATAAAACTGGGAGTAGCGTGGGGAGTCATACTGAAAACTGATGGACAAAATGAGAAATTGTCTCCTGAAATGAGGGACTGCTAATAGCTTTTGTCCAGAAATCAGCTTTAGGCCTAAAACTCTTCAACCTGTTCGTAAGTAAAGCAGACCATATCAACGCAGAAGAGCAAACAAAAAATCCCAAAACTGATCAGTTTATTGCAAAAATAAACAAAAACAAACAACAAATTCATTGATTTGATTGTTGTCATATGGACAAAGGTAAAAGAAATAATTTTATTTTGCTTAGTGGTATTTTTCACTTTTGAGCCTATTGTGTACATAGGCTTGGCCCAGACATACCCATCAGTGAAGAATTATTCTGAAAGAATCAGCCTAATGTCAGGTCTTAAAAAGTTGTGAATGGTAGTCACCATCAGTCTAATTTACTGCCCTCTTCCATTTATAGTCACATCATTATCCATCTGAAGAATTTCCTTGTCTTTGAAGGTAGCGTTGTAAAAATAGGGAGCATGTTTTGCCGGTGACAATGGACAGATAGCACCACAACTGCATCTGTTACACACACAAACTAGCAAGCAACCCAAGAACAGAGTATCCCATGGAACTCCCATGAGATCATTTCTCCGTACCTTTTTTACAAACCAGTAGTGAACCTATTAACCCAGAGCATATGTCCTTTGGTGCATCAATGTGAGAATGGTAAACCCAGGTCAGGCAGTTGGCATCTGCAAAAGTAGGGGCATATTCTTCTCTTACAGGCCAGACGTAGGAATAATTTTTACCAGGAGCAACCATGTCATCATCCTTATTTTTCCCAGATGTTCCATCAGGATATAGAGCTCCTAGGAAGAAAAAGAAAAGAGAGTGTTCACTGACTTAAAACACAGAGATAGTTTTCTATGTTTGGATTCCCTGTATTAGTCACCCAAATTCAATTCAATTCAAAGCTAAAGGCATTTTATTGAATACTACTAAGAATAGCAGGCAGCTAAGTGGTGCACCAGATAGAGTGCTGGGCCTGGAGTAAGGAAGACTCATTGTCCCGAGTTCAAATGTGGTCTCAGACACTTAACTTGTTTGCCTCAGTTCCACATCTGTAAAATGATCTGAAGAAGGAATGGCAAACTACTTTGGTATCTTTGCCAAGAAAACCCCAAACAGGGTCACAAGGAGTCACACATGACTGAAAATTGATGAACAATAAAAACGCAATAAAGATAGGGACTAGACGATTTCAATGAGACAGGGAACTCCCAGATGAAGAAACTCCTTTTGCAATGCTGATCAGCGTCTTCTCAGCAACTGATAATCTTAGAGAGGAATGCAGCCAAGTGCTTAATGGTTCACCTCAGGTCATAATGCTGGTACACTTTAGAGGCAGGAGCTGAACCTCTAAGTTTTTTCTGGTTTCAAGGCAAGTTCTCTACCCAATGATTACATCTTTCCACCTCTTCTTTTCCTGTTTAGCATTACACAAATCAGTATGGAGGTACATCAAAAAGTACGTCACAGTTTCTGTCACCCAGTCACAGTTTTGTTCAAGAGATAAGATTTATTTGTATGAGATGATTAGAAAAAAATTTAATTTGTTTCAGGAATACTTATTAGGTCCCATGACATGCAAAGCCCTTAGGCTTTGGATGATATACAAAGATAAATCCAGCAGTGACCACCTTCATGGAGTTTTAATGTCTGGTAGCTTAGTATACTAGATACTACATAATCAAAAGCTAAATTAAATATAATTAAATGCCAAAATATATGGAAGAAACAGTAAGCATTATGAGGTAGTTGAGAAAAGAGGAGATCAGGGTGGGCTGATTCCCACTGAAGGTTTCATTGACTTTACATTCCACCTAAAGCCTGAGGTGAAAAGGTGGATAGAGGGCAGTCCTGGTTAGGAGAAAAGCATGGACATGTCATAAAATCATAGGATTCATGGCGCTCCATCCCCAGTGCCTTTGTTTGTTACTGTCTCTCCTCACCTCTGTCTCTAAGGTTCATTAGCTTCATTTGAGGATCAACTCAGGTACCTCCTCCAACATGCTGGGGTCTTTCCTCTAGATTTTTTGGCACTGCATATATGCCAATGGAATATATTGGATGTCTATTGTTAATCCCCTCCTCACCGTAAGACCACTTTCTTTTCCAACCATATATCTCTCTGATAACATGCCTTACAGTTCTCTTACTTATACTATACTTTACTAGAATTACATACAGCAGCAAATTAAGCTATCAGTCTTTATAGCTAATCAGCTATTAAGCATCTTATTAAGCATTTAGTCTGTACCAGGAAATATACTAAGTTCTGGTGAATATTAGTAATGGCAAAAACATGATCCCTGCCCTCAAGGAGCTAACAATCTAGTTATCCTGAAAAAATGTGCATGCAATACTTTCTCATGCCTACCATATACTTCTCTATAGTCCTCTGGGTGCCTCTCAACCTTTATTCTATGGAAACATGATTCACAGGCATCTCAGAAGAATATTGATGTTTAAAAGATGACCTTTTGTAATAGGAAAAATCTTGGTTTTTTTAAAAGTACCACTTAATCCCAAAGAGACCATAAAATTGGGAAAAGGACCCACATGTGCAAAAATATTTATAGCAGCTCTTTTTGTGGTGGCCAAGAATTGGAAGTTGAAGGGATGCCCATCCATTGGGGAATGGCTGAACAAGTTGTAGTGTGTGATTGTGATGGAATACCATTGTGCTATAAGACATAATGAGTAGGTGGACTTCAGAAAAACCTGAAAAGATTTATATGAACTGACACTGAGTGAAATAAGCAGAACCAGGAGAACATTGTACACAGTAACAGCAACACCACATGATGACCAACTTTGATAGACTTAGCTCTTCTCAGCAATGCAAGGATCTAAGACAACTCCAAAAGACTCACAATGGAAAATGCCATCTGCATCCAGTGGAATCTGAATGCAAATCAAAGCATACTATTTGCTCTCTTTTTGTTGTGGTTGTTTGTTCTTTCTCATGGTTTCTCCTATTGGTTCTAATTCTTCTTTACAACATGACTAATGTGAAAATATGTTCAATGTGAGTTATATATTTATAGCCTATAGCATATTGCACACTGTCTTGGGGAGGAGAATTTAGAACTCAAAATTTTATGGAAGTGAATGTTGAAAACTAAAACTAAGTAGATAAATACATTTTATAAATAAAATAAAAGTACCATTTAAAAGGACTCAAAATAGATCAGAGGGTCTGCTCTGGTATGAGGTAGAAGTTATCATTACTTGCTTACCAGAATACTAGAAAATGGCATTATATTCCTTAGCATTTTAATGGAATTACACTACCTTTTGGGGACAGGTTCAGGCCAGCAATGCTTCATTCCTCTTCCAACTGTGCTTCCAACTATCCCAATTTCACCTCTTTTACTCTGCTGCCTTCTTACTCCATAACTTTTTTCAGTGCCTAGAGCCCTGTCTCCCTGAAACATCCCTTCACCATACTAGCCTTCTTCTCCCTTTGGTGAGTTCTTTCTGAGAGGGATCCTTCCCTGGGGGAAGAGGCCCAGACTGACCATGCTTCATTCCGTTCCTATCTGTGCTATGCTTGTTAACTTCCGCCCACCCCCAATTCCTTCTTGTTCCCTTTTATGTGTCATCTTCTCTCCTTGGGATGTAAGGTCCTTGAAGGTAGGGACTTCATTGACTTCACATTCTACTCGTGTTTGCAGCTCTAGCACTTGGCACAGTGCCTGACATGTGGTATTTACTTATTAAATGCATATTGTTTACTTGCCTTATAGCTGCCCAATTTTTACCAATATCCAGGCCTCATTAATCGAATGAATATAGAACCCCTCTTCAGCAATAGCCAAACATTGAGCAGGCCAGCAGGCATGATTAAACCTCCTTGATGCAGAAATGACTCTGTACAAAGCACCATCTAAGAGTCAAGGTGTTGCCTTGCATTACAACTAAACAATATAAAACTCTGAGAATCTCAGAAGGAACCCTATCATACTCTAACCCATGCACACATAACAGAAGCCACTGATGATTCCATTTTCTAGGGGATACCCACATTTAGTAGACCAAGTCCAAAGTGTGACTATAAAGTAATGAAACTGCTTCTTTAATAAACATACTAGATCATACACATCTAAGTAAATGGTGTCAGCTCTGCAAGCAGTACCTTTATTTTAATTTTGACATTACTGTTCAAAAAAGTGCCTTCAGATCCCAAACTCCTCAATGGCAAAGGAATTTTAAGGAGTTTTAGAAAACACTGGTTCTTATTCAGAGTCAATTCTGATGAATGGGCAGCAGGTGGACCCAAACAGCTAGTATCATTTTTGGTCCAAAAGGAGATGTAACCATAAATTAATTAGAATGAGTGACTGAATGGCTCATTAAGCTGTTCTGAGGACAATTTCTTTATTTTCCTTTACTAGTGACAGGTAAATTATGATTGACTGCAACACAAATTAAGAAGTGCGAGTGACCACAGGTTCAGACAAAATTAATAAATAATAAGGACAGCAATGATTCACATTCATGAATTTTTAAGAATTACAAGCATGTTTTTTAAGAATTACTCTTTAAGAATTACAAAGCACATTATTCTTTGTTGCGAAGTAAGCAGGTCAAGAATTATCATTCTTATTTGAAGAAAGGAAACTGAAGCACAAGATGCGACTAGAAAATGTCATAGCCAGGATTCAGTCATTCAGTCAACAAGTACTTATTAAGCATTTATAATGTGCCAAATACTGTGCTAAGCACTAGGGACACAAAAAAAATAAAGGGGAGAGAATCCTGTTCTAGAAGTTCACATACAGGTGAGGGAAACAACATTATATAACTATGCACTTTCAAGATTTTTTAAAAAAGGAAAAAAATCAAACAAAAATTGACTGTGATATCTTGGCATATTCCTACACTTAGCTCAAACCAATCCAAAGCAGGAAGCATTTATTAAGGATCTATTATATCTAAGACACTGTGAAAATACATAGCACAGGACATTCCTTGCCTTTAAGGAACTTATTTCTATTTGTTGAATACAATATTAAAATAGGTGAAGTACCTGCATTATCTATATCACTTATCCTAACTGTGGTTGTGTTCCCCAGAGTTTTATCCTTGACCCTCTTCTTTTCTTCCTCTAGCCCTCAGTCATTAAATGGGTATTACCTCAGACAAACTGAGATATGGGAAACACCTTAATTTAAAAAGGACAGTCACCCATTGCATCTTGGACCATTGCCAGTCATCTTGACTTTTGCCTTGCCCCTGGACTCCAATGACTCTGGAGAGAAGAATGCCTCACTTAAATCCAATTCATTCACATTTCAAGACATGACCCTCATATTGTCACTGGTCCTCTTTGAGAATGAAGGATGAACAACAACTTTATATTGGTAACCTCGATCGTATCCATAGGTTTAATTATCATCTTTATGCATACTCCCAGATTGATATATCTGTTTTCAGATTTCCCCTTAGGCTTCAGTCACATATCAGAAGCCACTTATGAGACATTTCAAAATGTTTTAGAGATGTCCTAAATACAGGATATCTAAAACTGAACTCATCATCTTTTCTCTTAAACTTTTCCCTCTTCCTAACTTCACTATTTCTGCTAATGGCAGCATTATCTTTCCAATGTCTTGTGTTCATAGTCTTAATTCCTCACTCTCCCTCATTCCACATATCCAATTCAATTGTTTCTACCTTCATAACAAGAAATGTTCATTCGAACAATTGTCACCTTCATTTCAAGTCCTAAACACCCCTCCCCTCAATTATTGTAATAGCCTCTTAACTGATATCCCTGCCTTAAATCTCTTACCACTCCAGGTCATTCTACACACTGCTGCCAAAGTAATTTTCCTTAAGCACAGATTTCATCATGGATCTCTCTATTCAATCAATCCCAGTTGCCTCTAGAATAAACTATAAACTTTATTTAAGCTGTTAAAATGTAAACTGTTTAGCTTTTAAAGCCCTACACAACTTGGTCCCAAACTATGTTTCCAGTTTCACTGAAAATTATGCCCTCCTAAACTCTGAGATCTAGCCAGAGCATCTACTGCTTCACTTTTCATACATAGCATTTCATCTCCCATCTCCATCTGCCTGAAATGCACTCACTCATTAACTTTCTTCCTTTAATACACCATCTCCTACAAGAAGACTTTCCTGATCCTCTCAATAGCTAATTCCCTTTCCAAGATTATTTCATAGTACTCCCCTTCCCTCTTTCACTGTTGCCTACTTGCTCTTTCCTGAATTTGGTATTACAAATACTGGTAATAATTTGGTATTACAAATACAAATATCTTTGCATAGGCGGTGCCCAGATTTAGAATATCTTTCCTCTTCTCTGTCTCTGAACATGCCTGACTTACTTCAAAGCTCAGTTCATACACTATCTCCTCGAAGAGGCTTCTCCTGAACCTCCCAGCTGTTAATATTCTCTTCTTCTTCAGATAATCATGTATATAGTTATCAACCAATCAAGTATTTATTAAGCAGCTGTTATGTGCCAGACACTATGCTGGGTGCTGCGGACAGAAATGCAAAGAATAAAACCATCCCTACTCACAAGGATCTTACATTCTTGTGGATGAGGAAACAAGTGGACTTCTAAATGCACTCAACATGAATATAGGCACTGGCACAGGACTGCTCAGCATGGCGTGCCCGCAAGCAGAATTGAAACAGCTCAAAGGAAACCCAGGATGTGCAGATTTATATCCACCCCAAATGTTCACACAGACTATTTGTACCTGACCTGTGGTAGAGCATTCTGAGCTCATGCTGGTCTGATCAGCCACAGTCAGACACATTGAAACTTGACTCTACCATAGTGGTATCATTTTGGTCCTCTTGGAGAATGAAGGACAACAACCAACCAACCAACCAACTATATATACATGTGTATGTTCAGAAATTAGTTAAATATAAGCTAGTTTAAGAGAAAGGTTTATTGCAGTAGTCTAGGCTAAAGACAATGAGAGGGCTGAACTGTGATAGTAGTCACAGGGGTGGAGAAAGATAGAAAGATGTAAGACTTATTGTAAAGATATGATCTATAAGACTTGGCAATTAATTGCATATGGGGTATGATGGAAAGGGAAAGGTACAGATTGGACTTAGTAACCTCTGATGTTCTCCTCATTCAAATATCTTAGATTTCTTTTGTATATATTTAATACAGACATACGTATATTTATGTACTATTGTTTGATATAATGTAAAGTCTTTGAGAGTAGAAACTGTTTCACGTGCATCATTGCATCTCAAGTTCTCATCAAAGTTTTGGGCACATAGCAGGCACTTTATAAATGCTTGCTAATTGACTGATTGAATAATTCCAACTCTGAGATTCAGTAAAGGATGACTCTGAGGTTTTGAATATGTGGGAATGGAAAGATGCTGGTGCCTTTCGCAAAAACAAAACAAAAACAAAAAAATAAGTTCGGAGGAAGGGTATATTAAAGTGAGAAGAGAAGTTCTATTTTGGGGCCGCCAAAGTTGAAATGGGATATCCAGTTTGAGTTGTCTTATAATGAGGTGATGATGAAAGAGCAGGGCCCAGGAGAGATTAGAAATGGATGTATGGTATAAATCTGGAAGTCATTTGCACAGAGATAATTAAACACGTGGGAACTGATGAGACTATTAAGAGAGAGGGTGTAGAGAGAGATGAGGGACCAAGAAAGAAGCTTGGGGGACACCAATAGGTAGGGGGAAGATGTGTATCAGGATTCAGCAAAGGAAATTGAGGGGCAGTCAAACAGGCAGAAGAATCAGAAGAAAGCAGTGTCATGAAAAGACAAGGAAGAAAGAGTCTAGGAAGAGGATGTAGCTGACATTGTCAAATATGAGGACTGAGAAAAAGCCAATGGGTTGAACTAAGAAATCCTTGGTAATCTCAGAAAAAGTAGTTTCAGTTAAATGTTGAGGATGAGAAGTAAGTACAAAAAAAAAAAAGCACATGCAATGAGCCCAGATTATTTTTTTCTAGGAGTTTGGCTATCAAAGGGAAGGGAGATGCAGGACTGCAGCTTAAGTACATGGTAGGATTACATGAAGATTATTAAGGATGTGGGAGACTTGGGCATGCTTTCAGGCAACAGGGAAGGAGTCAGTGAATAAGGAGAGATTAAGTTCTCCGTGAAGAACATAATAAAGTCAATTAGGGAAGAGTTAAAGGATTGTTGTTTAACAAGAAGGGCCAGTTGAGATTAGATAATACAAATGTGTAGTAGACCCAGTGCACTGGATTATGTGACTTTATTATGTATGTATATGTATATATATATGTATGTATGTATGTACATATGTGTGTGTATGTATATGCGTGGTGCCCTCCACAAAGGAAAAAAAAGATAAGTTCAGAGGAAGGGCATATTAAAGTGTGAAGAGAAGTTCCATTTTGGGGCCATCAAAGTTGAAATGGGGTATCCAATTTGAGTTGTCTTATAACAAGAATTGATGACATATATATACATACATATACATATATAGTATATGTATATATGTAGTAGACCCAGTGCACTGTTTATGTGACTTTATTGTGTATGCATATGTTTACATGTATATGTGTATATATGTATGTGGATATGCATATATATGTTTGTGTATATATGTGTGTATATACGTATATGTGTGTGTGTATATGGTAGACCCAGTGCACTGTATTATGTGACAGCACATATATAAGAGCATAGATGGCTTGGAGGTAGCTCAGGGTTGGTTTTGGTAAAGCATGAATGACCACAGGACAAGAAAACATACCTTTTGAGAACATAAGTCAGTGTATAATTAAACTGGTTAACTCATGAATCAAGGTTGTAAAGAGAGGAAAATGAGGCCAGAGCTCAACCAGCAAAGCAAGGAAGAGAAGATTTGATCAGGCATCCAGATCTAAAAAAGCATAGTGACAGTGTGCCCAAGTACCTGATGCTCACATTTAGTTCCAGACCTTTGCCTCATCCCAAGATGTTAGGTAATGATGCACTCTCAGAATATTCCCTCCTTATGAATAACAACAATAATAACATTTGTACAACACTTTAAAGTTTACAAAGTACATTATGATTTTGTCTTGTTTTATCCTGCCCCAAATCCTGGGAGGTAGGTGCTATTATTTTATAGAAAAAGAAAATTACTTCCCCAGGCTGGATTTGAACTTGGATTTTTCTGATTCTAGGTCTAACACTATCCACTGCACCACCTAACTGCCTCAGATAGGCAAAATGTCCTGATGGCAAGAAGACTAGTATCCTATGTTTTGATCCTTGATTGGGCTGCGGAGAGGAGATGAGTGGCTGAGGATAAGGTCCTCAGGGAGAATCTAAAGGTAAGATGTGTAATTGAGGCTGTAACCTTGGGTGGGGGGTCTAGAAGTGAGAGGCCAAGTATGTGAGTTTCACAGCTCATCCAAAAGTGAGAGATTATTCCAGCTCCATGGTAAAGGAGAGTGCAGTGTTGCTTTAATAAGTTACAGCAAAACGTCAGTAGACTCTATGGAAGTAGAGGTTGATGAATGACTCCAAACCCAGGTCTGGAGCAAAACCAGAGCTAGGGCATCACAGCCCTTGTTCCCTTTGGATGATACATGGAGCTAAGATTATCCCACAGATTCCCTGCAACTCACTGTGGTGGTTCCTCCCTAGGAGCCTCCTGGTGCTGTTTATTCCTTGACATGGACCTTCACTGGACATCAATTTTGTTATCTGCAAAAAGTTGATAATAATAGCATGTACCCCACAGGAGTGTTGGGAAGATCAAAGAAGGTAACAACTGTCAAGTGCTCTGCAAACTTTAAAGTCCTATATGAATGCTAGTTATTACTATTACTATAACCATATAGTTATCAAGATTCATTAATCTCAGGAAGGAGAAGTAAGTAGAGCACCCATGGTGGGCATGGAGGTATGGGGGCCTTGGCACATGTGTGGATGGGGACATCTACCCCCCGCCATACACTCCACCCAGGGTCCTCTACCACTTAGGCTCCATCTATGGAATGGTAACCAACGCACCAAAATGGTAGAGAGACAACAGCAGTTGGAGTGCATGCAAAGGTTCTCAAAACCATAACTCCAGGATGTTTCTAGGCATTCCTCAAAGCTCGCTGAGTCTGCCAGCAACCTCATTGGCTTCCATTCCTGGGCTCCCATTGTCAGGACCCCTATATTTGCGTAGTGTCTAGAGTTTTCAAAATGCTTTTAGAAACATGGACTCATTAGATCATGTCATCAGCCTAATGCTTCCTTAACTGTGGCTTTATAGCAACAACCAGTACCAAGGGTACCATCTTTGCCATGAACTAGATAAAGGAAAAGTGCATAAACAAATATTATCCTAAATTCATCATTTAGCAAGGGGTAATTATTTCATGGCCTGTCGCAAGACTGTATTAGTACCTTGTCTGATACGCTTCCCATTGCCAGTAAAGTAATACAGATTGCATAATGTGCCTGGAACTATTCTCTTCTTCTCAGTCATAATGCAAAAGTGAAACCTGGGGCTGACAAGTTGATGTTGAGATAATCTTCTGGCGTCTAAGACTTTAATCTAAAAACATTCCCAAATGGATGTTTTAAGAAAACCTGGGAAGACTTATATGAACTAATGCAAAATGAAGTAAGCAGACCCAGGAGAACAATCTCCAGTAATAGCAATATTGTAAGGAAAATCGACTGTGAAAAACTTAGAGACTGATCAATACAATGGGCTACCAAAACTCCAAAGGACCCATGCAATAAAGTGCTACCTACTTCTAGTGTGTGAACTCAAGGACTCTAACTGCAAATTGAAGCATATATTTTTTTCTGCCATATTTTTCTTTGTTTTTTGGGGGGGAACTTGGCTAATGCAGAAATAAGTTTTGTGTGATTATATGTGTATAATGGTTCTTATATTTCTTTCCTTCTCAGTAGGTGGTAGAGGGGGAAAGGAAAGGAGACAATGTGGAATTAAAAATTAAATTAAAATTAAAAATAAAATAAAAACTAAAAACACTCCCTTAGAATACCATTTAAACTCTTTTGTATAGCAATGGAGTTATTACTGGACACTGACAACTATGTTTCTGAAGCATGCACACACATGTATATGCCCATGAGTTACTTTGTCAGTGTAGAAGTAACAGCAGACTGGCATCTGACTTGAAACAGAAAGGTTGGGCATTTCCTTTAGTAATGTGGCACTAGAAATGGTCAACTAGTTATTTAGGTAATATAGTATTCAATGACAGATTGGTTAATAAGTCGACTCACAGGATAGAGCTCTGGATCCCAAGTCAGGAGGACCTGCATTCAAATTCAGCCTTACCACATGCTAGTTATTTGATTCTGGGCAAGTCACATAACTGCTATCTGCTCCATGAGGGCAATAATGGTACTTACTTCCCAGCTTGATGAGATATTAAAATCAAATATTTGTAAAATCCTTTGAAAACCTTAAATCAATATATAAATGCTGCCTGCTATTGTTGTTGCTACTGTTACTGTTGCTATGACTATTTCTACCACTACTACTACTACTACTACCAACACCATCATCGTTATTGAAAACCTGCATCAAGAAAGTTGGCATGACTGTGCAACGTTGACAATTGATGTCACCAGAGTGTCATCAAACTTCAGACCAAAATGGAGACCTAGAAAGGGCAGGGGATGGAGAGGAGGAAGAAAGGGAGGAAAAAAGGAAGGAGGGGAACAGAGGAAGGAAAAAGGGGAAAGGAAGAGGAAAGGAAAGGGTAGAGGGAAGGGAAGAAAAAGGCAAGGAGAGAAGGATTTTTAAAAGTGGCAAATGAAGAATGCTATTCATTTTACTGTCATTTATTGGTTCATACTACTTAAAATGCTTCAGATTGAAGAAGACACAATTAGACAATACAAGGGAACCAGTTGTTACCTTCTGAATCTTTTGTGTAGAAAACTCCGTGTGGATGCAGAGAGTAGGGTCGAGAAGCAAAGTTCTTTAAATGAATGACAATTACATCATCCACTTCAGCCCTCAAGATAGGGCCCAGGAATCCAAGCCAGGGAGGTTTGGGGATCTCCTTGGAATAGGTGCCATCTGTGTACTGTTTGTAAATAGCCTTTTTGTAAACATTTCCAATCCTGTTGGGCCCTCTTTCGAGAAATAGAGTGGCAAGCCTGAAGTGAGAGGGAGAACATTTTGAGATTAACTTTTAAAAGCTCTAACAACAATAGCAACGTTTATAATGTCAAGTTCAAAGTCCTCTAAGGTCACTATTCCAGTTCTGCCCTTTGATCTAAGAGAGAATCACAATATGTCTTCCCATGCCCTCCCTCACATTCACTCATTCATTCAACTAATATTTATTGCAAGGCAATGAGCTAGGTCATGTGAAGAATGCAGGAGAAATTTAAGACATGTCCCTTACCCTAAAAGAACTTACAGTCTAGAGACATCTGAGACACAGGTATGTAGAAAATGTAGTTATTTTACTGTACAAGGGCAGATACCAAATAAATGAGATAGACATTATTCACAAATACACTCAAGCTCTATGAGTTCAAAGAAGACAGAAATTATGATGGGTGGGATAATCACAGAGAAAGTGATACTCTAGGTAAATCTTGAGGACTGGGTAGAATTTGAACAAGTAGACAAGACACATCCTAAGTAGAGGGCACCAAATGAACAAAAGTGTGCAGGTGGGAGAGTACACACAGGTATGAATGCCCTTGCTCAAGGAGAAGAAGCCAAGTAATGAGAGATAAGTTTGGATAGGTAAATTGGGGACAGGTTATATAGAGGGACTTATGTCGAGCTAAGCAATTTAAACTTTATCCTATAGGAAACAGGGAAACAACTGATAGTTTTTGAGCAGGAAAATTATACTATTGGAGCTAAATTTTAGGGAAATTAATTATGAAAAGGTATTTAGGTTCAATATAAAAGTTGGAGATATGGAAACTAATTAGGAATAATATAAGTATGAGATAGGAAGGCCTTGATGGCACTGCTTGGTTGGTTGTGATGGAAATGAAAAGGAGGAGACATATCATAGGATCCTAGTTTGTAAACCTAAAAGGGACCTTAGAAGTCATCTAATGCAACTGCCTCATCTCAAAAATGGAGAAGCCAGGGAGGGTGATGGGAAGGAAGGGAGAAAAATTTGGAAATCAATATCTTATAAAAATGAATGTTGGAAACCATCTTTACATGTAATTGGAAAAAATAAAATACCATTAAGTGGGAAAATTTTTTTTAAAAGAAAGCAAATACAGGAAGTTCACATGTGGTATCCATTTAAGCTATGGAGAGAGACCAATAAAGCAACCTCAATAAGGTTACCAGAAAGAAAAAAAAGTCAGGGACCTGTAAAACTGGAGGTGTGAATTGCCTTAGCTGTTTATGTTCTCTAAGTATGTGTCTCCCCACTTGTGAACTTTCTGGGTTCACTTCTCCCATTGATGCTATGTAGTTGTGGGAGAGTGGACAAAAGGTTTATGGGGAAGATATTTTATTGCTATTCTTTTATTATGTCACATCAGGAAATGTTTTTGCTTTGAGCTAATTGTATCAACTGGTTGACTATTAAAACTGAATGCATAGAAAGAAAGAATGGAAGGAAGGAAAGAAGGAAGGAAGGAAGGAAGGAAGGAAGGAAGGAAGGAAGGAAGGAAGGAAGGAAGGAAGGAAGGAAGGAAGGAAGGAAGGAAGGATGGATGGAAGGAAATAAAGAAATGGAGAGACCAAGTCCCAGAGAGATGAAGTGAGTTGTTTAATGTCACATAGGTAGTTGAGCCAGAATCCTAGCCCAGATTGTTTGCCTTTGAATTTCACAATCTTCCCACCATGCTGGATCTGAGAGGCATTATTAAGGAAAAACTGACAGTATTTCATGACTTAATTTTCTGTTTTCAACCCTAGGTCTATAACAATACCATCCCCCCGCCATAGTCAGAAACTTGAGGGTATTTTTTATTCTTCCTCTTTGGCTTCTCGTATCTAAGTAGTTGCCACATTCTACTGACTCCATTTCTCAAACACTGCCCACATCCATTCCCTCTTTTATTTCCAGTGCCACCAGCTTAGGACAAATCCTCATTACCAATAGCCAAGAATATTTCAACAGTCTAAAAGAGTTTCACATCTCCATCATCCTCCCATACCACACCAATACATCCTTTGTATTTTAACCAAAATAATCTTCTGTCTGCATACATTTGTTTCTGTAGCTTCTTATTACCTATCAAGAAAAGTTTTACAACCTACACAATCTTTTCCATCTGTATTTCATATTTTTAGACTCAATTGACTTAATGTTCCGGCCAAATTAGATTATTCCCTTAAAAGAGACTGCTCTATTGTCTTTGTCTGAGTTGTCTGTTACATGCCAACATCTTCCCTCTCCCTCCTCATCTATTGAAAATTTACTTAGCCTTCAATGATCAGTTCAAACCACCCTTCCTCCACAAAGTCTTCCACAAACTTTCAAGTTATGATCTTATTACTCAAAAGTAACACAGCTTTGTACTTCTTTAAGGTATTTTTTGGATAATATTTGTATATTTTAGCTATCTGTATTTGGGACTTCTCCCCACATTAAATTGCAACTTCATCAGGGACTAGACTAAACTTTGTGTATCTAAACTTGTTATCTAAACTTTGTGTATATAATATCATAGTATTCTACATCCAGTAGGTGCTTGATTGGTGTTTGTTTAATGGAAAAACAAAGCAATGAAAAAGTTTGTGTATTTTTACCTTAAAAAATGGTCACCGATGAGGTGACTTTTTTCCTCCTTTCTTACTTTTTGAAGGACGACTATAACAAGACCAGTTCTTCATGGCCCATACACACACATTGCTGCTGTTGAAAGGGGAAGTCATTTCCCAATTGTTAGTAGCCTGCACTGCCACCAACAATGATATGACTCCTCAGAAATGTATCCTCTTTTTGAAGAATCAAAAAAACCCAACACATTTACTTTTTATTAAATTTTATTTTAGTTTTCAATGAACAAAAATTGATTTTTCTCTCTGTGCTAACCTTCACCATTAAAAAATCTCATTTTCCATCAGCTACTCTTATCAGGTTTCTCTAAAAACATTTCCTTTATCATTTCTCAAAGTACAATAGTATTACATTAAATTCATAAAGCACAATTTATTTAGTTCCTCTCCAGCAGATGAGAATCTCCTTAGATTCCAGTACTTTGTCACCACAAAAAAGATGCTATAAACATTTTTGTACATATGGGTCCTTTTATTCTGTTTTTGATCTTTCACATAATAGCTTTTAAAATGCTTGAAGACCACTCCTATGGTCCCCACCTAAATAATCTTTTCTACAGGTTAAACATCCTCAGGCATTCGTATGTCATAATGTGGAGACCCCTTGCCATTTTGGTCACTCTCTTCTCACAACAATCCTGTAAGGTATAATTATCTCTATTTTATAGATGAGGAAACTGATGCCAAAGAAGATTAAGTGACTTGCCAAGGTTACAAAGCTAAGCAATTCCTGAAACAAGATTTTGAATTCCAGATTTGTTCCCCATCTCTCCACTATGCCTACCCCCAAGACAGAGTGCATTCTGATTATCCCCTCCCTTCTCTCACACCCCTCCCTTCTCTTGTCCCCATCCCTTCTATTTTCAAGAGGAAAAAGGAAGAGTGAAAAGAAACAGAGAAGGGGAGAGAAATGGATGGTAGAGCAAAGGGCAGAGAACACAAGGGGAAAGATTCTGGTAGTTGATGTCATAACAACCATTTTTAATCAATGTTCCATCAAGGAACACATATCTTTCGAAAGGAAAGATGGTAGGGACGTGTATTCGCCTTAACCTACTAAAAAGAAAACTTTTCCCCTCAAGGGAGAAAATCTGTAATGAACCTAATTGCCTCCAATTGCCTCCTCTTAAATTTCAACAAGCTTTAGTCTCCGGATTCTCCTTTCTATTGCTTTTCCTTAAATCTGTTTCCTTTTTTATTTACACAAATAATGAGGGAAGAGAATAGACAAGAGAACTCAGAGACGGTATATTATCTTAGCCACCTCACACAAAAACTATGTTGACTGAGACAAATCCAACACAGGAAATAATGTACACAGCAATAGTCTCTGATAAGGGATGCTGACAGCTACAAGACCTTATCTACTACATTCTGTCTCCCTCCCCTAGCTCCTTCTCTTTATTTCTGTGTGTGTCTCCCCTGCTCTCTTTCTTGTTCTCCTTTAATATGTTATTCTTTCTTTCCCATTATCCATTCCTACTCTTCCTTCCTCTGTGTGATTGCCCCTACCAATACTGGACAACCCTTGGGAATATTCTGGAGAGGGTGCTCAGTAAGTTTTTAAATGTACTCCAAAGTACCTTCCAACTCTGAGATTCTGTGATTTCTCCCTCTCCTCTTTCACTTGGTTTCTCTGTCTCCCTTTTCTACTTCCACATTTATCACTGACCTTTTAAAATTCTTCTTCCTTCTCTTTTATTTCCCTTTAATTTTCCTAGTTTTTCCCCCAGTACTAATGTGACATAGTCCTGCCCAGAAAAGAAGCATCTGCTTGTGATAAACTATATTGTTCAATTTAATTCAGATGGACAGTGGGTGATGTGGTTAGTTCCAAGACGTATCTATAGGGCTGATCCAAAAAAGCTTTGAGAGATTAGATGTGCTATAGAGAGTGCTAAAGAGTATGCTTCCATGCCACAAGAAGGACACTTACTGACCTATCCCTCACTTTTTACCCCCCTCTCACTTGGCAGCACAATTATGCAAGTGATCCCCACTTTTCTTTTTACCTTATTCTAGTATCATTCTTGTTTGCTTCTAGCCTCCTCCCTACAGTCTTTATCTGACTTTTTACTTTTTAATGTCCTTTTCTTCCAAAAAGGAAAACTCCTAGCTTTAATCCAAGCAAAGAAGATCCAAACTGAATACTTCCAGATCTAGCCCCAATTTCTTTTCCTAACTTCTACAGCATTTCATCAATTACCTATTGGGTATTTCCATCTTGATGCCCTGAAAATAACTCGGGTTCAACATGTCCAAAACAGGACTCATCATTCCCCCCCAGTGGGGGGAATGATGAGTCCTATTTTGTTTCTGTTGAAGGCACTGACATTTTTTAGTCTCCCAGGTTCATAACCTTGGTATGATTCTCCATTTCTCACTTTCTCTCACCACATATATCCAATCAGTTGCCAAATCTTTCCATCTCTACATCCACATCTCTCAGTTCCAATTTCTCTTGACACCCAGTTTTCACTTTAGTTCAGGCCCTTATCACTTCTTGTTTAGATTACTTCAACAGACTCCTAATTGGCCTCCCTATCTCATGTTTCTCCCCATTTCAGTCCATTTGTCCATACTGCTGCCAAAGAAACTTTCTCTTAAGTGTAGACCTGGCCATGTCAATCCCCTACTCAGCAAACTCCAATTTCTTCCTATTGCCTTTAGAATCTAATATGAACTCCTTTGTTTATCTTTTAATGTCTTTTACAATATCCCAACCTAAAATTGAACACTCCATCTACTGTCACCTTGCCTTTGTACTTGTTGTACCTCATTTCTAGAATGTACTCCATCCTTATCTTCCCCTCACAGAATTTCTTTCTTTAAGACACAGCTGTGATGGTTTCCAGACTTCTCAACCTCAAAACTCCAAAAAGGTCAATGAGAAAACTCTGTAGGTGAAAGAGGAGGCTCAAGGTCTGGCCAGGTAGAGTCCCAGGCCCAGGGTGGTGGTAGAGGATGGCTTCAGTGGCAGTGACAATGGCAGCAGCAGCAGCAGTGGTAGAGGCTGCTTCAAGAACTCTGGGCCCACAAATGACAGAGGATCAAGCAACTGATACAAAATCCCCCACCCCCACTGGAAGCAGAGTCCTACCTTGAAAAAGAGTTAGAAAGTCAAGTGTTTGGCTGGGAAGATAAGTAAACATCATAAAAAACTCCAATTATAAAATCTTACTTTGATGAGAAGGAAGATCAGGCCATACAAATAGAGGAGGGCAGCAGAGTCAAAGCTCCTACATCAAAAGCCTCCAAGAGGAATATGGACTGGTCACAGGCCATGGAAGAACTTTAAAAGGATTTTGAAAATCAAGTAAGAGAAGTAAAGGAAAAATTGAGAAGAGAAATGAGAGTGATGCAAGAAAATTATGAAAATCAAATCAACAACTTGCTAAAGGATACCCAAAAAATATTGAAGAAAATAGCACCTTAAAAAATAGACTAACCTAAATGGCAAAAGAAGCTCAAATCCAATGAGGAGATAAATGCCTTAAAAAGCAGAATGGGTCAAATGGAAAAGGAGATCCAAATGCTCACTGAAGAAAATAATTCCTTCAAAATTAGAATGCAGCAAATTTAAGCTAATGTCTTTATGAGAAATCAAGAAATTATAAAACAAAACCAAAAGAATGAAAAAAATAGAAGACAATGTGAAATAACTCATTGAAAAAAACCACTGACCTTGAAAACAGATACAAGAGAGATAATTTTAAAATTGGACTACCTGAAAGCCATTATCACAAAAAGAGGCTAGACATCATCTTTCAAGAAATTATCAAGGAAAACTGCCCTGATATTCTAGAACCAGAGGGTAAAATAGAAATTGAAAGAACCCACTTTATCACCTCTGGAAAGAGATCCTAAAAGGAAAACTAGGAATATTGTAGTCAAATTCCAGAGCTCCCAGGTCAAGGAGAAAATATTGCAAGCAGCCAGAAAGAAACAATTTCAGTACTGTGGAAATACAATCAGGATAACACAGAATCTAGCAGCTTCTACATCAGGGGATCAAAGGGCTTGGAATATGATATTCCAGAGGTCAGAGGAGCTAGGATTAAAACCAAGAATCACCTACCTGGCAAAACTGAGTTTAATCCTTCAGGGGAAAAAATAAACATTCAGTGAAATAGAGAACTTTCAAGCATTCTTGCTGGAAAGACCAGAGCTAATAAAAAATTTGACTTTCAAATACAAGAATCAAGACAAGCATGAAAAGGTAACTAGGAAAAAGAAATAAAAAAAGACTTATTAAAGTTGAATTGTTTACATTCCTACATGAAAAGATGATATTTGTAATTCATGAGACCTTTCTCGGTAATAGAGTAGTTGGAGGAAATAGATAATTAGATAGATAGATGAATAGATAGATAGATAGATAGATAGATAGATAGATAGATAGATAGATAGATAGATAGATAGATAGATAGATAGATGAGAGAGAGATATGGAGGGCACAGGGTGAATTGAATATGAAAGGATTATATCAAAAAAATAAAATTAAGGGGTGAGAAGAATATATTGGGAGAAGGAGAAAAGGAGAGACAGAATGGGGTAAATTATCTCACATAAAAGAGTCAAGAAAAAAGATTTCAGGATGGAGGGGAAGAGGGGGGAGATGAGAAGGATGAATGAACCTTAATCTCATCAAATTTGGCTTAAGGAGAGAATTGCATACACACTCAATTGGATATCTTACCCTATAGGAAAGTAGGGAGAAGGGAATAAGAGAGGGGAGGAAGATGGAAGGGAGGGGTAGTCAGAAGCAAACACTTTAGAAAAGGGACAGGGTCAAAGTAGAAAATAGAATAATTGGGGGGGTGGGATAGGATGGAAGGAAATATAATTAGTCTTTCACAACATGACTATTATGAAGATATTTTGCATAATTACACATGTTCCAGCCTATATTAAATTGCTTGCCTTCTCAATGCAGGTAGGTGGGGAGGGAATAAGGGAGAGAATTTGGAACCCAAAGTTTGAAAAATAAATGTTTAAAAATTGTTTTTACATGCAATTGGGAAAATAAGATATACAGGCAATGAAGTATAGAGATCTATTTTACCCTTCAGGAAAGTAAATGGGAAGGGGATGGGGGGATGATAAAAAGTAGGGCAGGCTTGGAGAAGGGGTAGTCAGAATGCGTGCCATCTCAGGGTGGGAGAAGGGAAAGATGGGGAGAAAATTTGGAACTCAAAATTTTGTGGAAATAAATGTTGAAAACTAAAAATAAATAAGTAAATTTAAAGATAATAAAGGTTTATTGATTGATTGATATTTGGGGTGGAACTTCATCAGTCTGACTAAGTGGATAAAACATCTTTATTCCATCTCCTTTAGCTATGTTTTCTGAAAAACATAGATGGATGGAACAATTAAGGAAGAGTTAGATTCAGGGGTTCACATTTACTTCCTCAGAGTTGTTATCAGAGTACACCAATTGACCTTGTAGGTCTTGCATCACCTTTCCAAGTAGATCTACCAATCTTCTCCCTGACTCTGAGGCAAGCTCTCAGGTATTTCTGGTATCACAGTTCCTGAATGATCTCAGTGGTGAGGGGCTGACCTAGTTTACTCTGCTGGGAATTAATCATTCAAGAATGATGGGACTGAGAGATAGAGAGGGAAGATATTACTGTCAGACAGGAACAGGAAGCCCCTGACTGAAGACTGTAGACAGATTTGCTCTCCTCACTTTGTATCTCTAGCACTCAGCACAGTGCTTGGCACATGGTAAGCACTTTTGAAAATACTTTTGAATTCATTCATTCATTCATCTTTTGATACTAACTGTGTGAACCTGGGGAAATCATTTAATTTCTTTTGGCCTTGGTTTTTTCATTTGGAAAATTGAAACAATAGAGTCTTTCTTACAAGATTATCATGAAGAACAAATGAGATAATGTGAGCAAGGCACTTTGAAACCTTAAAGTGCCATATAAAAATCACCTATCATTAATATTATTATCATTACATGAAAATGTTTTGTAAATGTAAAGTATTATTGTTACTGTCTCTACTTCCTGACCCAGTTCCCCTTGTCACCCGTGGCATACAGAGCACTTGTGAGACTTCTGGTTGGATCTACAGAAAAACAACAAATAGGAAGAGAAAACATCGGAACAAGAGTAAAGCCTTTGTAATTCACAAACCAGTTAATTAGCCTCTGAATAATCCAGAATGGCCTGGACGACATGATTAGCCAAAGGTTGACCAACAAATCTGTGAAATACCAGGAATGAGACACAAAGATTGACTCAGCAGAAAGCTCATGAAGTTCTACAATGGTGCTCCTGAGCAGGGCTATGCAGATTCATATGGACACAGCCCCCCCCCCCCTCAAGCCCCTCCCAACAGTACACAAACCCCAAATATTTGTACTCCTCCACTCTGCCAGTCTCCTATCTTCCCCACACTTCTCTTATTTCCCCTTCTCTCTCTCTTTTTTTCTCTCTTCTCCCTTTCTTTCTCTTTCACCTTTTTCAGAATTTCTCTCCATCTCCTCCTATGATCCTCCTTCTCTTACATGAAGATTGTCCTCAGAATCTAGATACCAGCTCCACATCCACCTCTGCAACCTTCACTAAGGTAGCAGAAATTGATGAGGTACCTAATATATGCCAGGCTCTGTGCTCAGTGCTGGGTAGACAGAGGGGGAAAAAATCACGTTTGTGCTCTCAAGAACCCTACAAAGTTCCAAATAATCCACTTGCCTTCTCCCACTGCTTCACATTGAAAAATTCCACTGGCCTAGCAGAGAAACCCAGAAGCAGGAGAAATTAGGCTATGACTGACCTTATGCAACATTTTTGGGAAGGAGGGGAACTTTCAACTTTATTAATGTTTTGTTTTTACATTACATACATACATTTATATTACATACATTTTCACTTTGCTTCCATTTTGTGACAGATCTCTTATAACAAAATATAACAGTTAAGAAAAATTAGTAATATGGTGATCTCATACAAAAGTTCATGCAACATTTCATATCTGCATCACCTCCCAACTCTCTAATTTTAAAAAAATGAACAAAATTCTATTTTCTCTCCCTCCCACTCCCTTCCCTACTCTATAACAAAAGAAAAAAACAAGCTTCTAGTAACAAATATGTATAGTCAAACAAAATCAATTCCTACAATGACTGTGTATATACACACACACACACAACACTCATGGCTATACATACATACCCATACATTTTTATAGAATATACAACACATTTTTGTATACAGCCATATATTTGCTTGTATATATATATTCACATATATATATTTGTATACAAGTTATTCTACACTATAAATATCACCTATATGAAAATGGATAATGTTTCATTTTCAGTCCTCTGGAATCATAAATGGTCATTATATTGATCATGGTACTTACAGCTGTCAGAGATATGTATACTCCTTTCTATTTCCATTCAATAATCATCAAAGGTCTATCAAATCTAATTTTTTTAAAACTCATTCATCTTAACTTGTTTTTGGATTATTTTTTGGTTAGAATTATCTAGGACTGATAGAGTAAATTGAGGTCCCTTATTATAGTTATATTATCTACTTCTCTTTGTAATTCATCAGTTCATTAAGTATTTAAAAGCTATGCCATTGGTTGCATGTATTAAGTATTGAAATTAGCTCATTTTCTATGTTACCTTTCAGCCAAATGTAGTTTCCTTTTTTGTCTCTTCTGTCCATTTTTGTTGTTGCCTTGTCTGAAATTACAATAACTATCCCTGATTTCACTTTCTGTTTTATGTTCATCTCATGTGGAATTTCTTACTGCTGAGATCTGAAGTCTTTCATCTTCATCCCTAAGGGGATCATATTTACTACTTGTCAAAGCACCAAATTATTTAGTAATCCTTTTGTTTAATGGCAAGATTGAGCTAAATACTGCTATTTCCTTCTATTCAGTCATCTTAGTACTGTACTGCACATGTTGGTGCTTGATGGAGTGAATGAAAATGAATGAAGAAAATTAAAAAAAAATTAATGTGCTTACCATAAGGAAAAGATTGTGTTAAGTGCTGGGGAATACAAATAGAAACACAAGGTTAGTCCCTGATCAGAAAATTAACATTCTAATAAGGAAAGGAGGTAATATATGTAAGACTCAGTCCTTAAGCCATTTTTTTGTTTGTTATTTCCCATTCTAGGTTAAAAAAAATCGAGTGTCTGACCTTAAGAGAGCAAGCCACAGAAATCCTGGAGTTAGAATCCAGGATAGGTTTTGCATTGAGAAAATTGAGGGAATTGACGGGATTAGGACAACAAGTGGTTGATTTGGGGAATTGGAATGAACCATACTGATTCCATCTTGTGACAGTTCTGGAGCTGGCTCTGTTCCTTTCTGTTCAACTATTATTCTAGTCTAATTTCTGTCTTGTGAGAAATTTGAAATGACTAGTAGTAGATCAAACTGACAAAACAATCACAGACAAAGAGGAGAAAAAGAACAAAGGGCTCAGAGTAGATAAAGTAAGAATAAAATATATAGCACGTCTAATATCCTAGATCCTGTTCATCTTGGAGAATGAGAACCATATATGTTCCAGGAAGGTCATAAGGGTGTAACTTCAAGGAAGCTCTCCAAAGGAATTAATCCCAGACAAAATATTAATTAGAATGCCAAGGAAGGGTGAATTTATTGTTTATAGCATAGCCTCAGGAGGACACCATTAGGAGCAACTGCAAAAGAACTCCTCCCCTCTACTCCCACCCCCAAGACATTCCACCACTGGCTACAGGCATGGAAGCTTCTGAGGAACTCATTTCCTATTGCTAAGGAATCCAGTTGAGTCAGGCCTCCTTGCCTTACCTGCTGCTATGACACAGGACAAGGACTGAAACAGGATGAAGCTTCTCATATCCTGCCAAAGCCCTGGGGGCAGTGATGTCAGCACAGACACCTTTTAAGCCAGAAAGAGAACTTGTTTGTCAAAATTAGCTTTGTTATACTTATTGGGTTTTTTAAAAAAACATAACAAAAACAATTCCATGGAAGTTGCTTGAGGAAAGTCACTAGAAATCCTTGGAAATTAGTTTTGTGGATTTTTAAAAAACAGGTAGATGTTAAGGTCAAGGTCTTAATGGTTCTTAGAGTAAAAAAATCCATACCTAGCAAATTGGGTCTTTGAAGCAGGTTACTCTTCTGTAATCAGTCAGCATCACCACCACCACTGTATTGATCATTTATTAAATGCCTGCTATGTACTGGGCATGGAGGACACAGAGGTCTAACACTTGTTTGACTGCCCTCTAGTAGCTTCCAATCTAGTTAAGATGATTAGACATGTAAATAAAGGGATCAATAACAATATAAGGTGGCATGAGACAAGTACCTGTAAAAGTTGGCACATTGGAAAGAACCTTGAATTTGGACTCAGAGAGCCTGAGTTCATATCCTAGCTAGACTATTTGCTCCCTGTGTGACCCTGGAGCCATCTCATTTGTAAAATGAAATGATTTCTGAGTTCCCTTCTAGCTCTAAATCTAGATTGATTACAATCTTTGATAACAATTGATCTGAATGATTAGATGATCTTATGATTTCATTAAAAGGAAGGATAATGTAGGAATTCAGAGAAGAGGAGTATCAATGTGGACTGGGATAATTTTTGAAAACTTCTCAGAGGTGTTCAGGACTTGAGCTGAGCCCTGGAGGAAGGGAAAGATTGTTCTAAGCAGAGAATATGAGGGAAATGATTCCACATATGGAGGGGAAAAAATTTTGTGAGTAGTAAGGAGCTTACTAAAGACACTTCAGGAACAAACATTTATTAAGCATCTACTATTTGTCAGGCACTGTTTCAGGGAGTTAATTGAGAGTTGTCTGAAATTGAGGAAGACTATTATTCCCCAACAAGAAGGAAAAAGAGCTAGGACTACTTCAAATATGGTTAAAAAAAAAAAAGAAGTGATCTTGATTACACACTACAGCCAACTGCAAAGCCTACACACCCTCTCTAACTAAATTAATCATTTTAAAGTCTTCTGAGTTATGTATTTCCCCTTGTACTCCCTCATCCTGAGACTCTTTCATTTTCCTCAGAGTCTTCTCTAAGATAGACAAGGTTCATCCAAAATGAATCACTAAGTTGTAGTTGAATATAGAGGAAAGAAAGGGAAAGTGTGAAGCCAGAGATCAGCCTTGTCCCAGAGTGAGTCCTCTGGTCCTGGTACTATGGGGAGGGGTCTTTAAAGGCGGAGGGTTATGGCTCAGAAATCCTTGTGTGGAAACTGTAACCTGCCCTGCTTGGGTTTGGAGACAGTGGGCTCTGTAGTATGGGTATGCTGGTAAATGTTTAAAAACTTACATTCTAGGGAGAAAAAAAATGTACATATAATACACTTTAAAATTTTAATCTGTATTATTAATATTTTATCCATCACATTTTTTAGTTTAAATAAAAAAAAACAATAAATCAAGCCCTGAATTGTAGCATTTGCTCATTGCAAGGTCGTAAATGCACATGAAAAATTTAACAATCAACTCTCTTGAGCCAGCTGGAGACAACTCCAACCCATCCCTAGTGTGTAGTGCCTTTGCAGACAAATGAACTGGTTTTTTGGGAAGAATTGGCAACAGCGTGGCAAGGAGTGGGAAATCAGAAGACCTGAATTCAAATCCACCTCTGACACTAGCTAACTATTTGATGACGGGCAACAAAATGAAACCTCTCTGAATTTCAGTCCTCTGCCTCATCTATAAAAGGGGAACAATAATACGTTCATTGATTCCTGCTGCAAGATTCTTGTAAAGAAAGACCTTTACAAACTGTTGGGCAAGTCACTTGGCCTCTTTGGGCCTTTCCTCATCTGTATGACGAGAGAGTCAAGCACGATGGCCTTTTGGGTTTCTTCCAGCTAAGTCTGTGATGCCATGAACCAAAACTGTAAGACACTCTTAACAATGAGGGCTATTTTTGTTCCCCTTCCTTCATCTGTTTTGGTTCACTTAATTACTTCCTCCCCACCCCAAGGACCATTATGGCAGACTTTTCCCTGTTACCAGCCTAGAGGCCTCCTTTTCCCCTCCCCAGAACCACCCCAATTGGGAGGAGAAAGAGAAAGGGCTAAGTAGAGAATAGGAAAGGAAAGAGGCAAAATAGATGATCATGCCTTATGGGAAAAGGAGGGATGAAGTAGTAATGGAAACAAATAATAGAATAAAAAAGAGGAGGGGGGAGGGGGAATCCACAGCACATGACAACATTCTTATCCAAGAACTTAATAAATACTTTTTGATAATGATGATGATGGTGATGGAGGTGAGAATGTAAATAAATTGTGAATGATATCCCTTTTCTCCCTCTTGCCTTCAAAACTTGGACAAGTAACCCTGTCTCTTTCTAGCCTTGAACTTGTCCTCCTTGCAGATATGCAAATCTCTCCCTAATATCAGGTTTTCTACTGGTTGACTCCATGAAGAAATAATGTGGTTAGCATAGTTTTCCTTTTACCAGCTCCTAAAACCCTGGAATGAAGGCAAGTGTCACCATATGATTTCTACCACAGTCAAGGTCTAGGAGTTGTTTTGCCTATATCTTTTTTTTATTAGTTTGGGATTGACCAGAAATGAATTCTCCTCTACTGAACCAGAATTATGTTTAAGCCTAGGGTGAGGATTGTGGCTTGGATACTCCACTTTGGAGTATCCAAGGTTCAGAAGCTTTAATTAAATACTTTATTGGCCCAACTAGGATTAGCTTAAGTAGATCAAAATGTTGGCACAGTTGCCAAGTGAATCAAAGGAGCACGTTTGTTCAAATTAAATCCAGCTAAGAGGTGCAGAATGAGAACCTGGTATGAATCTTTCTCAATAGACTCCAGCTCCTAAATGTCACACTTTCCTAAAAACATTGTCACATAATCTCAATTGCATTGTCAATTGTGGTTTTCATGCCACTAGTCAAGTTACTTACATATATGGAGAGTCTATTAAATTGTACCATCTTAGTTTTGTAAAAATATTGACCTTCAAGATCCTTCGTAATCTGATGCCAACCTACCTCTCCAGTCTTCTGTCAAATGACTCCTCCTTCAAGTAACATTAGCCAGCCAGAATGGACAATTGTCTCTCTCTCTCTCTCTCTCTCTCTCTCTCTCTCTCTCTCTCTCTCTCTCTCTCTCCTTCCACATCAAACACCCCGTGCTCCCACCTGTGTGCCTTTTCTTGGCCTTTCCCCTGAGCCTATGCCATCCTCCCCTACACTGTCTTTATGTGTTGAATTCTTATCGGTCCTTAGTCCAATTCAAATGACATTGCCTCTGAAAAACCTCTCTGATTAGTCAGTAGCAGTTTCCTGTTCGGATCTCACATAGCACTTTATCATGTAACATGGCATACCATATAGTTATTCACTGTATGTAACTATTTTGTGTTTTATCTTCCTGCTAGACTATAAACTTCCTGAAGGCAGGTGCCATGTCTTACATAAACTTTACATCTCCCTAACTGCACAGCATGAAGCTCTGCACAGTGCAGACACTTAGCTTTTCTTGGAGAGGTGAAGACTTTGAGCATTTAATTTCTATCTCATCCTCAGAACTGAGTAGTTAGTAGATACATATGACATTGGCCAGTTCAGATCCCCCCAATTTTTTATGCTTCTAATTTCATCTGATGCCTCCTAATTTATAGTCTTGCTGATGTCAAGAATAGAAGCCCAACTAGCAAGTCTTGTTCTTGTGACAAGCAGGATGAAAACTATTCTCTTTTATCTCCTCAAAGCTTGAAAAAAGAAAAATTCAGTTTAACCCATGGGGAGGAGGAAAAAGACTTCTGACGTCAGGACATAAGTTTCTAGGGCTTAGAGATCCTTAGACTCCAGGAAGAAGTTATTGAAAAGGCTGCTATGAAGAATTCACCTGAAGTTAGACCACAGGATTAAGGAAAAGGGAAGTAAGCCCTAATTGATTGTCCTTATTACTTAGGTATTAAGATCAGATTTTTCCAGATGGCAAGGGGTAGAAATGTAGTTAGCAACCTCTAAATTTAAATGTCCTGGAATGAGGTCCAGTTCCCTGGAGGAAAAGAATACTTTAACTCTTCGATTCTATCTATACTATTTAAATGATTACTAAGCTCCCTACTAATGATTATAAGGATGTTAATGTAGTTTAGTAAGACCAAAAGTTCTTAAGTCTAGTAGAGGAAGCAAAACTGATGTACTTGAAAGGATTAGGGAAAAATTGGAATATAATCAAGTACCAAAATGCAGGATATGGCTCATAAATTCTATGAGTATTTAGAAAGGGGAATGATTGTGGCACAGATTAGGATTGTTTGGAAAACCTTTGTAGAAAAGTCTAGGCTTGAGTTGAGTTGCCTTGAAGGCAAAAGTTGGATAGATGGAGGTAAATTTGAAATCTTTAATGTTTTTTCCAATTCTTTCCTTGATATCTTCCACTCTGGTCCATGTTACTAAACAGGTTGCAAGTCATTTTTGTATCTGTTTTTTTTTTTTTTATTTCACTGACTTCTTGAAGGAATCTTTCCTGGAATAAAGAGTTTGACTCAAACTTTAGAGATGATCTAATTCAATATCTTTATTTCAGAAATAAGGTCAATATTAGTTACTAAGTAGGTAATAAGATCCAAGGCGTATGAGTAGTTTGTTCAAGGTCAGTTATTAGTGACCAAGTCAGAAATAAAACTCAGTTCTCCTCCTAGTCCAGTGATTCTCCCACTACCCTACATTGTCTACATGTATAGATTATGTGCCTCCCTTATATCTACTTCTGTTTTTCATTCCTTAATTTATATCTCTTCCAATTGTAACTCATTTATTTATGCAACAAACTTTAAAATTCCACTTCTATGCAAAATGCTGTGCCTCTAATCATCATGAGATGATTAAATTAAAAGGAAAAAAGAGAGAGAAAAAACCAAAAAAGCCAGAACTAATCACAGGGAGCTACGAACTTGACTGCACAACTTTCATACTTATAAATAGAATCACAGAATCTCTGAACAGGAAAAGACCCATTATAACACACTAGACAAGTGTTCATCTAGTCTTCCCTTTTAAAGACCTCTTCTGAAAGGGAACTCTCTACCACTGGAGACAGCCCATTCCACTTTTGGATTATTTTGCCATCATAAGACACAGAGATGGAAATGTTCTTAGATGTCCTCTTTCCTAAGTGCCTAATTTACAATTGAGAAAACTGAGGTCCAGAGAGGAGAAGTGATTTGCCTGAAATTATACAGTTGGTTAGTAGTTAGAGATAGAATTTAAACCTTGGTCGTGTGATCTTAAGGTCCATTAGTCCAGGACACTTTTCCTAAGACCATGTCTGTCCCTCTCAGAGAGTCTTTGTGTTGAGCCCAAATAAGTCAATCTCTTTGCAACTTCCACCCATTGTGCCTAGTTCTATCCTCTGGGACAAAAAGAAATGAGTCCACTATCTTTTCTACATGACAGCTAATTTGAGATTGCTCCAATGCCATTCTTAAGTCATCTTCTCTCTTCCAGGCTAAAAATTTCAGTGTTTTTCATATGACATGGTGTCATCATGGTGGATTGCCTTTCTCCTCCTGGTAGTCCTCCTATAGATATGGATGACTTCCCATTTGTCAATGTCCTTCAACAAATTCAACAAACATTTTAAAAGAACCTACTATGTGCAAGGTTCTAAACTGGTGGAATGCACAGTGACCAGTTGGTTAAATGGAGAACACAGTTTTTCATGAGATCAATCACAGAATGGTCTGTATATAGGATAATTGAACTCTGTTCATATGATCATAGAATCTGAAATTGGAGGGGATCTCAGTGAGTTTCTAGTTCAACCACCTCATTTAATAAGTGAGGAAACTGAAGCCCAGAGAAGTTAAATGACTTGCCTAAAGTTATAAAAATAAATAACATGACCAAGATTCAAGCCCAGACTCTCTGACTCTAAACCCAATATAAGTTTACATTTTTCCATAGTTACCTGTCTCTGGGTATTGATAATACTCTTATTTCCTGTCCACTATTTCACAAGTTCATCCTGTTTCTCATGAGGAAAACTAGGGAAGAAAGTGAAGGTGTACATTGTTCAGGGCAACCCATCCAAACTACATGTCCTTCGTATAAGATGATATCATATATATGGTGCATATTTCATTGCTTCAGAACAGGGGTTAGTGTCCCCCAAATGACCCAAAGCCCTACCTAATTCTTTATGACTACCAGCTGTTCACTCAGAGAATCAGCCAGCAGTGAGCACTAACTTTCCACCCAACCTCCTTCCCTCTTCTGAGAATCAGATTTAGGACAGAGTCTGTAGCACCCGTCCTCTTCCTCTTACAGAGTCAATGTGCAGGTTGCTCAATCTCATTCAGTCACTCATTCTGATGCAACTAAATTCTTTGGATCCTCTTTCTGTCTTGCCTCATGTTCCACCTTTTGCTTCTTTTTCTTTCTTTGACATTTTCTTCATAGCACTTTCTGTTTCTGATTGAGAAGATTTTTGTGTGAATTAGAATGAAACCAAACCAAAGCTCCTTGGAAACTATTTTGGGGAAACAGCAACTGAGACTTTAGATCAATAGGAGGCAAATTGCCTGTTTGACCAGCTGACCACCAATGTTATGTTTCAATTTCTCCCTGGGAGAATTTATATGGGTATTTGGACCTTTTGAAATATTTTCAAGGGGATATACCCCTTCTTTGTAATTAGTCCTCAGTTGTATTTCCTTGTAATTGGAACCAGGAATTGGATTAGCCTCTCCAGGAAGCTATAGCTCCTGGCTCTAATTACAGAGAAATACAGAGGCTCAGAGGAACACAGAGGCTCAGAAGCCATCTTGTCCAACCTTGTAGCCAACTAGAAATATCATCTGCAACATTTCTGCCCAGTCTTCATCTGGTCTCCATTTAAAGACCTCCAGTGAAGGAAAATCTCTAAAGGTAGTTCATTCCACTTTAAAATCTCTAATTTTTAGGAAGCTTATCCTTATATATATGAGAAATCTGGCTCTTGACAACTTCTACACAAGTCCTCTGGTTCTGATGGAGAAGTTCTTCTTAGCAATCTCAGCAGGAGATGGACAGTCCTTTCTCAGTAAGCAAATTTGGGTTGTTCCTGCTTTGTGTTTGGGTTAAAGGCAGGTGCTGTTTTCTTTTTATTTACATCCCCTATACATAGCATATCTTGCTTTAGACTCTTACTAGCTGTGTGTCTTTGGACAAGTCATTTCACCACTTTGTTCCTCAGTATCCTCATCTCTGAAAATAGGAGGTTAGATCTGTTGGCCTTTAAGGTCCTTTCTAACTCTAAATCTATGACCCTCTGATTGATTGATTGGTTTTAGGGACCTTAACTACCAAATACAGTAAACCAATTGGATCCCACCACTACCACCACCACTATCTCCAGTGCTGCTGTATCTTCAAATTTTGTTGGCTTGCCCTCAAGTATTCAGAGGGAAAAAATTTCTAAAGATTATCATGTTTATTCAAAAACTTAGTAGAACTGAACTTTCACTGTTCTATATTCCCAATAGCATTTTTATCAACTGATCTCCTTAGAAATGGAGCTTGGGTGTCCATGGGAAAAGTTCTGCTTATCTAAAGCACAAAGCTCTGGACTTCCAGCAACAATTGCCAAAACATCTGAAAGGGTGTTCAAAAAGCAAGAAAATGAAAGCAAACACTAATGCTCCTGTAGTCCAGGAGAGATGCATGTGTGTGTTTGTCTTTCACTGCCAAAGAAGACCATGTCACCAGAGAAATAATGATGACTTGCACTTGACTTTGTTTTGAGTGAGGGAGGGCTGTGCAGGTCACCAGCCTCACTTCTCCTCCAGAGCCATCTGAATCCAGTGACCAGATATTCATCAGGATGACTGGAGATGACCCAGGATGAGGCAATTGGGGTTAAGTGACTTGCCCAAGGTCACACAACTAGTGAGTGTCAAGTGTCTGAGGTGAGATTGTAGATAATAAGAGAAGAGAGGAATCCTAGGTATTTAACCTTTGGAGTAACAGGTAGCAGGAGGAGATAGGAGAAAAGAAAGGAGTCCCTGATGAGAAATGTTCTTAGGTTATTATATATTTATTGTCACCCTCTCCTTCCCAAAAAGTAAATTAAGAAATAAAGGTACATAAAACCACAGCAACAGCTCACATGCACGTAACTCTTCACAGTTCTCAAAATTCCTTCTTTATAATAACCCCACAAGATCATAAATCTAGAAGTGAAAGGGATGTTACAAAAGGTCTAGTCCAGTCTCCTCACTTTATAGATGAAAAGACTAAGGCAGAGAGGTTAAGTCAATGTTACCAAACTCAAATAGAAATGGGGCCACTAAATGGAACACAAGGATTTTGCTGCTGTATATTGACTTAGAAAGTCATATATGAACATTTATGTTCTATTATATTTTTATTTATTTTCTTAAATATTTCCCAACTACATTTTTAATCTGATTCAGGACACATTCTAAAGTATGGAGCCAGCCAGGTGCATGTACATGTGCGTGAGTGCGAGGGTGTGTGTGTGTGTGTGTGTGTGTGTGTGTGTGTGTGTGTGTGTGTGTGTGTGTGTGACACATCTGGGTTGTGACTTGCCCAATGTCACACAAATAGTAAGGGGGAACATTTGGAGTGAGTAGGTCAAGAGATATTATTCCTATTATATAGATGAAGAAATTGCGGATCATGGTGGTGTGCCCTTGGTTGTACAGTTATTAAATGCTAGAGACTTTACTCAAATCCAGGTCTTCTAAATCAGTCAAGTCCTCCTTCCCCCACACCACATCCATCACCTAAAAAAAACCCTGAAAATTTAGTACTATCCTATAAACCTGTACTATAGTCTCTAGCCATATTGCCCCATCCCAGGAAGGAGTGAGTGGAGGAACAACCCTCCTCCTATCATTGATGAAAGAGAAAAAGGAAACAACTAATCTAATTCAATTTAATTATTGGTTGAACCTTTCTAATGTTTAAGGTACGCTGTAGGATCTAACAAACCCTATGAACTCCTAAGCTGATCTAAAAATTAAGATAAATTAATCTACCAGTCTCTTATTCTTCTCTTAAAGTTTTCAAAAGAGATTACTGCCTGGAGGACACTCATTTCCTTTTTATTATAAAAGAAAACTCCCCAAAGCATCTGATAACAAACAAAAATAAAAAACAGAGGATGTATTTGTATATATGGTATGTATATATAAAAGGTATATAAACCATTTTCCTACAAACCAAACCTAGACTTTTACCAACAAGACCACGATGGGTAGGGACATAATGAAGTTTCTTGTTGTCATTGTTTTTCAAAACTTGGTCTAGAATATGAATTGCTGTTAAGGAGGACACCTGACTATCCACTTGCCTCTTCACAGAATGAGATCCATAGACTCATTCTCCATTGGGAACACACACCATCCCTCCCAAACTATCAACAAATGACTTTTATTGTCATTCTATAAATTCCTCCCTTTCCATAGTCGCTAAATTGCCATATACTATAACTGGCCATTTTCATAGTTTCAGAAATGTAAAACCTCTCAAGGAGGGAATTTAAAAGCCAAAAAAAAAAAACCAAAAAACAAACGCAAAAACAAACAAACAAAATACACCTCTAGGTATCTATTCTAGAGCCCCAGATTTACTCACTTGTCTTCTGAGAAACCTTTCCCCGTAATAACATTCTTCCCTTGGGGTACATAATCCCAGAGTTCTTCCACAATCCCAATATAGTATGTCCTTGTTACTGCTTCAACCAGCCCAGACAGATGAAGGAATGTGAGGATAAGGATGCAGCCAGCGAGCTGCTCTGGAGGCATTGGTGAATGTAACTCAGGCAGCAATGTGTTCAAGAGAGAGCCTTGCCCTGTCCCTCCCCCTCACCTAAAACTAGTTATAAGTAAGGAATGGATGAAGTATGACTCCGCCTATTTTCACTTTGGGGTTGGGATGGAGTTTGAAAGCTTATTGAAGTAGAGCAGGTCCAATGAGGGAGTTACTATGGTGACAAGGTATTTTCCAGCCTTCCAGAAAATGTGCAACTGGCTTATTTGCTGCCCAGGTATGTTTTTAAGATTGGGTGCCCATTTGTCATATGTGTTGTTGGTTGTTTGTTTGTTTGTTTTTTTTAACCAGGAATGACAGTTGGACAATTTGACCCCTTAGGTGCTTGAATGTTTTTTTCCTTCTTCCTCTTTTTTTTTTCCTCCACACCTATTTCAGTCATATTAAAATCTTAAAACCAAGTTCACCTGAACAGGATACAAGGAAATATCATGAACTTATGGGTAACAATCTTACATTAAGAGAGGGACAGAGGGATGATGTAACAGCTCTCTGCCATCTTCAACTTGTTTTATAGAGAAACATGAAAAGATCATTCATCATAAAACATGCAACCTGGCTATACAACCCCACCAATTCTCCCTTTACTCACTGCCCATATCCCCTAAATTATCTCTCTGAAATCCCACTATCACCAAATACGAATCTGACTGGCCAGCTTAGCCCAAGATTGGGAGATGGCACCATGTCATCCCTACTAAAATGAACCACATTTCCTACGATGAATAAGAGTTATACATTGGAAGAGAACATTTTAGACACATGAATGCAGTAATCTGCCCTAGGCCTTTGGGTCTTGAACTTAATTTTAACAAGCCCATGTCTACTTGGAGTCCACTGTTGCCATGGTGAATAATGGGAGCTGGAGTGGTGGGAGCTGTCCAGCTACTTCAGTTAAAAGGAAGCCCTAGCAGGGCGGGGTTGGCTGTACTGGGACAAACATTAAAACATCCACACCCTACAGAATGCTGAGTGCAGCAAATTGAGTAAATGAGTTGTCAAACTTGTACCCCTGTTGCTTACCTCAGTATCCAACCCCTAAACCTTGACCTTAGAGCTCATATCTTTGTATACCCTTGACCTGTTTTTTATTACAAACTTGTCCCTAATCCTCCTCTGTACATCATTTTCTACCTCTATCCTATTCTTCTTCACAACCGATATCTCAGATCCTGACTCTTGCTACTGAATAATACTTCTAGCCCTTAACTATTCATGAGTTTCATAGCAACAACATCCCATCATCTTCTAGACAGATTGGCTTCATTGATGGAAGCACAGAATTAACTTTAGCTCATGACAGGTTTTATTTCCATCCCATATAATCCCTCCATTTTTTCTGTATGTCTCCAATGTAATTTGATAGGCAGTATGGTATGATAAAAGGAGCACAACATTGGGAATCCCTTACTACCTATGGATTCCTGGGTAAATCACTCAATCTCTCTAGGCCTCAGTTTCTTCATCTGAAAAATAAGAGGTTTGAATGAGATGACCTCTAAGGTCTCTTACAAGTCTAAAGCTATTATTCTATAACCTGGGTTTGAACCCTAGGTTTGTTATCTGTGTGACATGGGGCCAATCAATTAATCTCATTGAACCTCAGTTTACTCATCCGTAAAATGAGAAGTTCAAATTAGATGAGATAGTGATGTATTTGTTGTCTCCACACATCAACAGTATGTGAAAACTTAAGGAATGACTCTGGGAAGTTGCGTATACAACTGAGTTGATGGGAGTAATTTGCTTCCTTTGGTCTCCACAGTCAATTCCACAGGTTTGTCACCACCATTCCTTACATGCCCTGCCCTGATGCCCTCATCAGACTTAAATAGACTTCTCTTCTAACGATAGATCCTTCCTTAGAGCACAAAGGCTTTGAATGAATATCTTGATTAAGTTAGTAAAATTAGTGATTGAAATCTTGCTTTCTACTTACATTTGCAAAATTTGTGACATTGATATTAAATAATATTGATATCAATAAATGAATAATTGCATGAAAAGGAATGTACCAAGTGCTTATTTTGTGTTAAACACTATGCTAAGATTTGTTGTTATTGTTCAGTCATATCCAACTCCTCATGACCTCATATAGGATTTTCTTGGCAAAAATACTGAAGTGGTTTGCCATTTCCTTCTCTAAGAATTAGAGACAAAAATTCAAAATGAAGACCATTTCTTCCCTCAAAAGTCTTAAGTTCCAAGAGGGAAACAACATAGAGGGAAGTGGTGACTAGGGAGGGATATTTTGGTTGGAAAAAGTCATAAGGATGACACACTTCCTGATAATAGTGGAATATGGGTTGAATTATAGAATGGAAAGGGGAGACACGAAGAGTGTATGAATACAGTGGCAAGGTAGCTTTTGATAATATGGTAAAACAGAAAAGTGAAATATGGCCAGAGTAGTCATACTAGTATAGCGAGCCACACATGAAGCATTCATTAGTTAGGACCTAAGGGCTTCAAACTGGAGATTCTGGAGATTAAAGGGTTAAGTTCTCCAAGGCACTGTGTCTGGTCTTGGTGGCAAGGCATCTGGCAAGAGAAGATAATGGGAGAGTGGAGGTGCCAAGAACAATGAGAACAATGGACCAGGCAGTCTCCAAGGAACCTTTTGGCTTTAGCATTCTATGCTTCTGGGCCACAGATGTGCCAGGCACAACAGTACAGCTCTCAAGTTTGCATGGAGTGGGCCTCCATAGCAGCTTCTGCACAAGAGAGAAAAGATTTGGTGAGCCGGCTGCTCTCTTTTAGGACATCTTTCAAAGAGAGTTGATTTGAGGGAATTCCTCTACCAAAAAAATCCTGGGTAGATTCTAAAAAGTATAAATCTCGGTTCATTCTCTCGAGAAGCACGTATTTAGTGTTTAGCTTAGTATTAATGATATGCACTATTCAAATACCTTATTTCTAGCGTGAGGAAGAAAATATACAGGCTACCATCATCCTACCTCATCCCAAATTAAGAAACATGAAAAAGTTTTAACCTTTTTATGGTAGTTTTATGGCAGTTAGGCAATTCAGAGTCCTATATCTGGAGTTAGGGAGACCTGAGTTCAAATTTAGGCTCCAATGCTTACTAGCTGGGCAAATCACTCAATTGATACCTACCTCAGTTTCCTCACCTGTAAAATGAGAATAACAGCACCTGTGTCACAAGATTGTTATGAAGATCAAATGAGGTTATGACTGTAAAATGATTAGCATCATGCCTGATTCATTGTAGATGTTTAACAAATTCTTCCTTTCTCATCTCTACTTCCAAAATGTTGTATTTCTTATAATGAAAACCCTTGGAGGAAATATCACTAAACCAAGGTTGCATAATCAGAAACAAGTCATAATAGAAAAAGAGTCATTTTAGAAGAAGTGATTAATGCAATTATGTTCATTAGCAACAAAGAACTCACCTCACTGAGGGGGTAAAAGAGTCAGCACCAAGCTTATTACTCAGTTTTCTCATCTGTAAAGTAAGAGGGTTCAACTACATGACCTCTGAGGTTCCTTCCACTTCAACATCTAGGATCCTATGAGTCTAAAGAATGAAACCAAGTGTCCTGTGATTTTCTAAAAATTCTTCCCTAATATGGACCATCAGCTGGAAATGAGGTCTCTTTTTGGTCCGCTGAAATTTGAGTTGTTATAGGTTATGTTGTTGTATAGTGATCTGACCTGCATTGGAGAAAGGAGTCACTACTATTTTTTTTTCTTGTTGTTAATGTCCTGAAGGACACAAAAGCTCAGTGAGACCACAAAACCTTTCAGTGAAATGGATTATTGTTACCGTAAATAACAACTCCCATTTATAAACACTTGGTTGGTTGGTTGGTTGGTTGGTTGGTTGGTTGGTTGGTATCCTTTGTTCTTGAAGAGGACCAGAAAGACATCACTACGCTAGAGTCGTTCCCATGTATCCCACTGTGGATGATCAGAACATCACAAGCGTGGAATGCTCTACCACAAGTTGGGCACAAGTATTCCATGTGAACTTTTAGGGTGGATTCTCTAAATTGTCACATCCTACATTTCCTTTGAACTATTTCAGTTCTGCTTTGCTCATAGAGCACAGCACTTTCTCTAATGTGGGCATGCCATGCTGAGCGATCCCATGTCACATAATCAATTTCAAAGTTAAGAGAGACCTTGGGAGTACCCCTGTACCACTTCTTCTGACCTCCATGTGAGCACTTGTGTGAGTTCTCCATAAAGTAGTCTTTTTGACAAGTCTACGTCCAGTCCGTCAGAGTGGTGCTTTCTGAAACAGAGTTTGGATGCTTGGCAGTTTAGCACTTTACAAAGCAACTGCCACAGAAGAGCCTTGTAAGCTAAATGGTGCCAATATCATCATCTCCATTTTACAGGTGAGGAAACTGAGGAACAAATAAATTAAGTGACTCTTATAATTACATGGCTAGTAAGTGTCAAAGCCAAGATTTGAGACCAAGTTTCATGCCTCTAAATCCAGGAATCTTTCCATGACATAATGTTACATAAGACCAGAAGGCCCATGTCTATCCCTTACTTCCTCATCTAAATAGTTCAATAGATAGAGTGACTGTTTTGGAGTTGGGAAGTCTTGAGTTCAATTTTGCTTCAGACCCTTAACTGGCTATATGACCCTGGGCAAGGCATTTAACTCTCCCTTCCCCAGTTTCCTCATCTATAAAATGAGAAGAATAAAATCACCTACCTTACAAGGTTATTGTGAGGCTCAAAGGAGATAACATTTGTAAAATACTTAGCAAACTTGAAAGCACTATATAAATGCTACTTATTTGTTATCTGACAACATGAGGAATCCTCATCTTTTTCCTCTCCTCCTTTTGTCATTTATCCTGATTTTCCTCCCTAACGGCTTACCTATACTGGCTTTACTGAAACCTTCAATGATCTAGCACCCCAGGGAGTATGGAAGAACTGGATGTGACAACCTAGGAAGGGAGGGGCCCCCGGGTTGTCTGGAACAGTGCCAGATTATTGGTCCCAATGCTTCCTAAAAGTCCCACCTGTGGAGAAAAGAACTTCAGAAAACCCTGTTATATAGCATCAGAGACGCTATTAACTGGCAGCAAATTGCAGGGTGTGGTTTCAGAAAGTTACTTCATGTCAGGAAAGAGGGGGCTGGCTCTAGGTGGGGACCTACAGTCTCTGAGACCTCCCTGACAGAGGGGTTCCCAGGAGATCCATAGCCTCCAAACATCATCTCCAGATAGCCCCAAAGGATTTGCTAGGTAGGAATTCCTCCTAGGAATTTAGGTACCTAAATATATAGACCGACAGTGTTAGAGCAAATAGTCACCAGGGAATGTGGTTTCATAGGCACTAAGATCCCTCTGATCAAAAATAAAATTCCTCCCTTACCTGCTCAGAGTACCTAAAATTCCATAAATAATGCTTCATTCCTTAGTCTTGAGAATGTCCTAGTCAAGATAGAGACAGCCTTTGATATTCACCTGTCAAGTTCTTTATAATCTCTTCATTTTTCCTTTCGTTATGTCCCCAGCATTTAGCATAGTGTGTGGCATATTGTAAGAGCTTAGTAGAAGTTTGTTGACTGACTGGCCTTACAATGCAGTATTTTAAGGGTACTTTCTTACATTGGGGTGAGTGTTTCCTCCACTGATGCCTCTCCATGGGGGCATCACAGTCTATCCATTACTTAGTTGATGGTCTTATAAAATTGTTGAGGCTAACAAATTCATCTCTCTGAATCCAACTCCCAAACTGATTCTCTCCAAATTTAAATAGATTAGTCTTTGTGGATGGATCTAGATCTATACCTTAAGCCTTTCTTTCTAGGAAGAACCTTCCAGAACTTATGTATTGTTGGCAGAACGCTTGGTAGCCCAAAGACACATCCATACTATAATAAGGAGTAGCATCAGAACTTGAATGGAGATGGTTCTTTAAGGACCTCAGTGTGAATGAATCTGTTGCCTCTTTTCCTGAGAGCAAGTTTTTGTAGTGGAAATAAGTGGTAAAAAAAGAGGGAAAGGATAGGAAGAGAACAAGGCATACAATTTTAGAGGTGGGAAGGACTCCAGAGGTCATTGACTCCATTTCTCTATCTAATTCAAGAATCCTCTCTCCCACAATCCCAAATTATGTTTGTCCAGCCCCAGATCAAATGGCTCCAGTGATGAAACTGTTCCATTTTTGATAGTTTCATTGGATAGTTCTTTGTATTTAGCTTAAATCTATCTCCTTGTGATTTCCACCCAATGATGCTAGTTTTACCTTATGGGACAACATAGAAAAAATCCACTCTTTTTTCCACATTCTACACAACTCCAGTGCTCTAATAGGTCTGTGATCTCCTTGATGTGATATTCCTTCCAGTGCTGAAGCAATAAATCAGTAAGCACTTATTAGTCACCCACAGTGTTCTAGGCACAAGGAATATAGATATAAATGAAACAATCCCTATTTGCAAGGAGATTACATTCTATCGGGAAAGATAATTAGTAAACACACAAGTATACACAGTATAAATACAAAAAGATTAACTGCAAATAATTACAAAATCATTGTGAGGTAATTTGGAAAGGAGGGTACTATTAGTTTGAAAGATCAGGAAAGATTTCATGTTAAAGGTGGTACTTGAGCTACATTTTGAAGGAAAAGTGGAATTTAGGAGTGAGTACAATCCAGGCATGTGGTATCATCAGTACAGAGACATGAAGATCAGAGGAATGTTATGTGTGAGAAACAGAGAAAAAGCCAGTTTGGCTGGATTTCAGAGTGCAGAAGGGCAAATTATATCCAATGTAACCAGAAAAAAAAAGATTGGAGGGAACTTTTGTAGGACTTTAAAAGCTAAACAAGGATTTTCTATTTTATCTTAAAGGGTAAAAAGAAAGTTCCCTGGAAATGATGAAGTGGGAGAGTGACATGGTTAGATCTGTGTCTAAGGAAAATTAATGGACTGGATTAGAAAGAGATTTGAGGCCTGGAAACCAATTAGGTTGTTCCAGTAATTTAAGCAAGAGGGATTAAGGACCTGAACAGAGTTGATACTTTATGACTGAAGAAAATACGTCAGATGTGAACATGTTATGGCGTTAGGAATAGCAAGCTTTGTCTGAGGAGGCTAGGATAATGCCGAGATTATGAACCCTGGGAAACTGGGGTGGGGTGGGGGATTCCTTTGACAGAAAATGTGAAGTTTGGAAGAGAATTTGGGAGGGAAAGTGTGATTTCTGTTTGGATGTGTTGAGCTGATGTAGATTGCCCATCTCTGCTCATCCATTCTGTGCTACTCTTTATGTCTACCTATACATTCACCCTCAAAAGTCCACTCAACATACTGAAGTCCCCAACATTATCTTGTCGTAAGTATTTCATGGGGGCAATCAATGTAATCCTTACTTTTTCTATGGGACTTGTTCATTTTTTTTTCTTTTCCATAAATCTTTTGAAGGTATCTATTATACCTTATGATGATCCTTCGGATATTTGAATGAAGCTCCCACTACATTTCTCTTTTCTGGGCTGACCATTCCCAATTTCCTCAATCATTCTTCCTATGGCATAGTCTCCACACCTCTTATTATCCATATATCCTTCTTTCATTTCATCTAGTTTTTCATTTTGGCTTTCCAAAGCTCTTCATAACCTAGATTCTTCCTAACTTTCCTAACTGTATTGCCCATAACATATTGTACTGAACACACATTCTGAATGTACTCTAAGTATAGTCTGATCATGGCAAAGAACAGTACATCCTTCATTCTTCATATTTTTCCTTACCCTTTGCCACTAAAGCTCCATATTGTCTTTACAGGCTCCGTTGTCTAATCCTACTTTTCCTATTTAGCACTTATGTGGCTGATTTTTAAAAAAAATCTAGACAGAGAATTTGGACTTTAGAGGTCACCAAGAACAAACACTTCATTTTGAAAATGAAAAAACTGAGAGTCAGGAAGGTTAGATAATTTCTCCTGGGCCATACAGGAGTAAGTATCTAGTAAATATCTGGATTCAAACCCAGTTCTTCCTGACTTCAAGTCCAGCACTCTATCCACAATCTTTATTTTATTAGTTTATTAGTCTCTCCACTTATCTTTATTAGTTTTTACTTTATTAGGTTATAACCATACTTCTAGCCTGTCTGGATCTTTTGGGATCCCAACATCATTATCATCTGTGTTAAATATCTCTTTCAGTTTTGTAATATTTGCAAACCTGATAAACATGCCAGCTTTATCTTTAACTAAGTCACCAATAAAATGTTCACTAGTATAACACCAAGCAAATAGCCCTGGAATACTCTATGGACACAGCCTTCTGATCTAGGTGGACATTGATCCATTAATCACTATTCTTTGGGAATGTTCATTCAAGCTACTTGGTGTCTTTCATCTACTGATTCACTCATTCAGCAAATATGTATTAAGACCCTATCAGAGCATAGCATTGTTCTAGATTATGAAGTAGAAATAGGGGTGCTTTGGAGCCGGCTTTTAGGAGAGCAGATTCTTAAACTTTCAGAATATTTATACCTTAGAAATCGGTAAATGCTACAAATCAGGGCTTGATTTATTTTGTTAGTTGTCTAGACTTAAGGAAGTGATGACTGAAATGTTGATATTACAGATTAAACTTAAATTTGCACCAGGAATACTTGTTCCCCTGGAAAGCTGGTTGTTAAACATTTATCAGCCTGCCACTGTGTGGCAACAAAGTTTAGCTAAACTTTTCTTCGGCATTTGAACCACTTCCAAGTGGGAAACTGACAACTAAAAAAGTTAAGACTGTAGACCAGGTCTTTTAGTCCATTCAATTTACTTTAAAGTTATTTACTTACAGAGAAGCACAGGAATGTAAAAGATAAAGTGTTATACTTTGAGTTAGGGAAGACCTGAGTTAAAATCTAGTTTATTATATTTTCTAGCCATATAACCAGGGGCAAGTCACTTGACTTCTGCCAACCTCAAGGAGCTCTCTAAAACAACATTACTAAACTGGGGAACATGAACTTCTAAAAATGATTTATAATCACATATAATAGAAAGGGAAATTCCTGTCCAAATAACCAGAAATTGCATAGAATATCTGGGAATCAATCTACCTGTGTGCATAGAAGAGCTGAATAAATTCAATTACAAAATGTTTCTTAGAGAAATTAACAACTGAAATAGCCGGGGGAACATTTAAAACTTATGATTGGGACTTTCAGTAAATAAAAATGGCAATACTGACAAAGTTAATGTATACTTTTATGCCATATCAATCAAATTATCAAAGGTATACTTTATAGAACTTGATAAAATAATAACAAAATGCAATTGGAAAAACAAAAGATCTAGAATATCAAGGTAAATGATAAAAATAAATAGAGACAAAGGGGGAGCAGAAATTTCAGATCTCAAAATATACTATAAAGCAACAATCATCCACACCATCAGGTATTATTTTAAAAATAAAGAGATATCTGAAACAGAGTAGAGAAAGGAGAAAACAGATAAAAGTGAACTAAATAACCCAGAGACCAGTAAAATGGAAAACATTAATTGCTTAGGAGAAAAAAAAACTCGGTTTTTTTTTTTTTAAACTGCTGGGAAAACTGGAAGGTAGTCTGGCAGAAATTAGGCTGAGACCAACACCTACCACATTCCACAACACCTTCTAAATTGATATGGGACTGAATATTAAAGATCAGGTTATTAAAAAAAATTAGAAGAGAAGCAGATCATATAATTCTCACAGTCATAGATAGGAGATGTATCCTTAACTAAACAAGAGATAGAAGAAATTATAAAAGATAAAAAGACGATTTTAATAACATGAAACTGAAAAGCAATACACATTGAACAGGTAGGGGAAAGGTTGAAAGGGGAAAAAAATCATGTTTCAGATTTCTCTGATCCAAGACATATAAATTATTATATAAGTAAATTATATATATGGATGCATTCATATATGTGTATGTATATGTGTGTGTGTTGTTTTTCATTCATTTTATTCATGTCTAACTCTTTTTTTCTAATTTATTCATTTTTAGTTTTCAACATTCATTTCTGCAAGATTTTGAATTCCATCCCATCCCACTTTTTTTGAATTCTCCCCATCTCTTCACTCCTCCTACCCCCAAGACAGCATGCATTCTGATTACTTCCTTCCTTCTATCACACCCTTCTCTTCTCTTATTCCCATCCCTTCTATTTTCTTGGAGGGCAAGACAGATTTCTATACCCCATTGCCTATATATCTTATTTCACAGTTGCATGGAAAAACAATTTTTAACATTCGTTTTTAAAACTTTGAGTTCCAACTTCTCTCCCTTTCTCCCTCCCCACCCATCCCCACTGAGGAGGCAAGCAATTCAATATATGTTATACGTGTGTAGTTATACAAAATACTTCCATAAAAGTCATGTGGTAAAAGACTATATTTCTCTCCATCATATCCTGCCCCCCCATCTATTCTATTCTCTCTTTTGACCCTACCCTTCTCATAAGTGTTTACTTCTAATTATGTCCTCTTCCCATTTGCCCTCCCTTCTATCATCCCCCCAAGCCCCGCTTATCCCCTTCTCCTCTACTTTTCTGTAGTATAAGATAAATTTTCATAGCAAATTGAGAATGCATGTTATTCCCTCCTTAAGTCAAATGTGATGGGAGTAAAGTTCACTTTTCCCTCTCACCTTGCCTCTCGTCCCTTCCATTGAAAAAGTTTTCTCTTGCCCCTTTTATGTGAAAGATAATTTACCTCATTCTATTTTTTCCTTTCTCCTCCCAATATATTCCTTTCTCATCCCTTAATTTTACTTTTTTAGATACCATCCTTTTCTTTTCAACTCACCCTGTGCCCTCTCTCTATATGTATATAGTCCCTCCAACTACCCTAGTACTGAGAAAAGTCTCAAGAGTTACAAATATTATCTTTTCATGTAGGAATGTGAACAGTTCAGCTTTACAAAGTCTTTTATGATTTCTCTTTCCTGTTTACCTTTTCATGCTTCTCTTGATTCTTGTGTTTGAAAATAAAATTTTCTATTCAGCTCTGGTCTTTTCTTCAAGAATGCTTGAAAGTCCTCTATTTCATTGAATGACCATTTTCCCCTTGAAGCATTATGCTCAGTTTTTCTGGGTAGGTGATTCTTGGTTTTAATCTTATTTCCTTTGACTTCTGGAACATCATATTCCAAGGCCTTTGCTCCCTTAATGCAGAAGCTGCTAGAAACTGTGTTATCCTGATTATATTTCTACAATACTCAAATTGTTTCCTTCTGGCTATTTGCAGTATTTTCTCCTTGAGTTGGGAGCTCTGGAATTTGGCTACAAAATTCCTAGGAGGTTTCCTTTGGGGATCTCTTTCAGGAAGCAATCAGTTGATTCTTTCAATATTTATTTTATCCTCTAGTTTTAGAATATCAGGACAATTTTCCTTGATAATTTCTTGAAAGATGATGTTGAGGTTCTTTTTTTGATCATGGCTTTCAGGTAGTCCCATAATTTTTAAATTGTCTCTCCTGGATCTGTTTTCTAGATCAGTTGTTTTTTCAATGAGATATTTCACATTGTCTGCTATTTTTTCATTCCTTTGGTTTTGTTTTATAATTCCTTGATTTTTCATAAAGCCATTAGCTTCCATCTGCTCCATTCTAATCATTTGGAAATTATTTTCTTCACTGAGCTTTTGGACCTCTTTTTCCATCTGGCTAATTCTGCTTTTTAGGACATTCTTCTCTTCATTGGCTTTTTGGATCTCTTTTGTCATTTGGGTTAGTCTATTTTTTTCAGTGCTATTTTCTTCAGCATTTTTGGTGTTTCTCTTCCCAATTTTTGCTCCACTTCTCTTACTTGATTTTCAAAATCCTTTTTGAGCTCTTCCATGGTGTGAGACCAATTCATATTTTTCTTGGGAGTCTTTGGATAGATGAACTTTGACTTTGTTGTTTTCTGTTTATATGTTTTGATCTTCCTTGTCACCAAAGTAAGGTTCTATAGTCTGATTCTTTTCTTGGTTTTTGTTCATTTCCCCAGCCATTTGCTTGACTTCTGAGCTCTTTGTCAAGGCAGATCTCTACTTCCAGTGGGGGTAGGGAGTTGTACTGTCAGTCCTTTGATTCCCCCACAACCTGTGGGCCAAGAACTCCAGAAACAGTGGCTGCAGCTGCCCCTGATACTGCTGTGGCTTCTCAGGTTTCCTCCACCCGCTTCCCCCTCTGCTGCCCTGGGACTGGGGCTGGACCACTCCACTCTCCCACACTGGTATCACAGGCTTTTTCCACTGACCTCTTGGTGACCTTACAGGTTGTCTTGGACTGGAGATTTACTTCACTCCATCATTCTGTGGATTCTGCAGCTCCAGAATTTGTTTAGAGTCATTTTTACAGGTATTTGACTGGGCTTAGGGGTAGCTCTCTAGAAAGTGAGTGTTGTTACTCCACCATCTTGACTCTGCCCCTTTATCCATGTCCAACTCTTTATGACCCCATTTTGGAATTTTCTTGACAAAGATACTAGAGTGATTTACCATATCCTTCTCTGGCTCATTTTATAGATGTGAGGTAAACAAAATTTTAAATGACTTTCCCAGGGTCACACAGCTAGTAAATGTCTGAAGCTGGATTTGAACTCCTGAAGATGAGACTTTCAGATTCCAAGCCCAGTGTTCTAGTGACTCAGCCAGCTCATTGACCAGTAGATAAATAGTTTTTAAAAAGTGAACAAAATAATTCTCAAAAGAATAATTGAAAAATATTCACAACTACATGAAAAATGCTCCAAAACACATAAGAGAAACCCAAACCAAAACACCCCTGAGTTTTTGCCTCACACTCTGCATATTGGTAAAAAAGGACAAAAGATGAAAATGGTCAATGTTGGAGGCGTTGTGAGAACCTAGGCACACTGATGCATTGTTTGAAGAGCTGTTAATTGGTACAATCATTTTGAAAAGCAATTTGAATTATGAAAATAAAGGGACTAAAATATACATATTCTTTGACCCTGAGATTCCATTACTGGGCTTTTAGCTCCAGAAGGCTATTAATAGGAAGAAAGTCCCCATATATACTAAACATTAAAATATTTATATACTGTTACTTTTTGTGACAGTAAAGAATTGGAAACAAAGTAGATGTCCATCAATTGGAGAACAGGTAAACAACTTCTGGCATACAAATATCATGGGATGTTATTATGCCGTAAGAAATGATGAGTGTGATGAATGCAGATAAGCATGAAAATATCTACACGAAATGATGCAGAGGGAAGTAAACAGAGTCAAGAAAACAAAATACACAATGTTTAAAACAGTGTGAAAGCAAGAACAACCACACAACCAAAATAAATCAAAAGTGAATGCTGCATAATTATAAATAATAAACACAGCTTGAAAGAAGTGGTATGAAAGAACCCTCCCAACTCATCCCTTTTTCAGAGATGGGAGGTTGACACACGTTGAATATTGTACATATTTTCATATTTTTTGATCAATTATCCTATTTTTTCTTCATTTTTTCCTTTCTTTATCTTAAAAAATACAATCTGACATATGAGATGACTCTCTAGGAAGGAAAGGATACTGGGAGGAGTTATAGTGACATGAAAAACAAAAGACATTAATAAAAACTTAAGAAGAGACAGAAGGAATAGAAAGCCTGCTGCAAAGTCAAGAAAACCTCTGGTACAAACTAGCTTGTATGACCATGGAAATTTGCCTAGATTCTCAATGCCCCAGACAACTCTATAAGACAGTTATAGATGAATTGTCAGTCTTCATCAGTAGAGAGGATTTTCATACCAGCAGTTCCCAACACCAGTGAAATTGCAGTACTATATACTCAAGAAATGTTGTTATGATTAGTAAAATAGGAACAATTTTAAAGTGTTACTGAACTCCTAGCAGCTTTTTGTTACCATGCATTTTTTCAATTATCAGCAGTGAAGTTTCTGTCATGCTGCAGGATGAGCAAGAAGATATAAGGGAGAGATGAATCTGAAAAAGGAATGTTGCTATTTCTGTTGCTGACTTTGTTTATTTGTTTTTTAAGTTTTACTACCTTGCCTAGAATATTGTTAACTATTTTATGCCAATAAATCCTATCTTGAAAGTTTTGGTGGAAGGCTACTTATAGGCATATATACATATATATATGTGTGTGTATTTTATGTGTATATATATATATGTGTGTGTGTGTGTGTGTGTGTGTGTGTGTGTGTGTGTGCATTTATATCTACTTATCTATATACATGTTGTTACCCCAGATAGAAGGTAAGCTCCTTGAGAACAGGCACTGACTTTTTTCTTGAATCCTCAGCATTTAGTACAGTACGTGCATGACATTCAGTAGTTGCTCAATATATGCGTGTTGATTAATTAATCCACAATAATACTTTGATAGTCTATGATTTCATTTATGGGGATACTCCCTCTAATGATGCAATTTGCAATCCATCCATCTTTATTCATCCTGCTCAAGGCTTGTGCACTTCCTTCCTAAAAGCCCTACTCAAGGGGTTTACTCAACCTGCTGGGCTTCCTTCTAAAGCTCTTAACATTTTGTATGTACCAATGGAGCACATGGACTGTACTCTCTATCAATTACTCCTCACTCTTGCGATATGACTAATCTACTTCCTTTCCTAGTTATGTATTGCTGCAATGAAACTCTTCACGACTCTTTCTCCAACACAGTTCTTCATTATGATTGTGTTGCTGCCTAATCATCTCACCTGTGCACCTCTCCATTCTCCTCCACAAGCTAAGGCTTAAGGAAAAGAAGAATTCTCAAAGGCAGAGAAGGGGAAATGTATTCTGGGAAAGGGGAATGGCTTTGATATTCTGGAGAATGTCCTTTGCTGGTCCTCAAATCACAGGAGGATATAAGTAAGAATATATATTTAGACTAGGGCTGGTATACAATAGCAAAATAGATGATTGAAATGTGAAAAATTCAGTCTGATACTTTAAAAAAAAATCTATTCATCAGCCAAAAGGACTTAGGCAAGACTTTACCTCTCTGGATCTCTATTTCCTCTTTTGTAAAATGGGGGGGGGGGGGGGGGGCAGGTTAGCTAAAGGTTCAAACCTGAGGTTCTTCCCAGCTCCCAATCTATAATTCTACAAACTCATTAGTAATTTCTCTAATTCTATCCTGTAAAGCATAGTCCAAGGCTATTTTTGAAAGATTCCCCAGAGCTCATTAATTTGCAGCATTGATTTGCCCAAATCTGTCTATCTGGGTCTCTCCACCATACATGCTCAATTATAGGAGCTCTGCAGATTGTCCTTCTCACCCTAGCTCCCCGCATCAGAGTTATTCTTGACAAAAATCTTCCCAGTCTGGCAAACACAGAGATTCCCTGATTTAGGGAGTTGGGCAACAGGGGACTATGAGTGTTAGATAAAAATTAAAATCCTGATTCAGTGTCTGCCCTCTCCTGGTGTGTAATTAATGGTAGCAAAGGGACAAAAATAACCACATCCATATTCAAGGAGGGAAGAGCGAGCACTGTGGCCATATTAGTTGAAATGTCCCTGGAATATGGGAAATGCTAAATGTCAATCTACAACTGGAATTGTGGATTCCCACAACTGGGAAGGGAAGGGAAGGAAAACGGAAGAGGAAGTTTCAGAGGCCACAGACAAGTAAGGTAAAAGCCCTGCAGAGAAGGCTATAACTTTCCTGTAGTTTGTGGTAAACAGCCACCTCTGGTCTAGAACATAGACAACAGAAATTCATCTTTCCTTCCAAAACTTTCACCAGAACATCTTTCAATTAAAATCAAAAGCACAGGTTTGATCATTTCAGGTTACTCCTTTGTCTGATCACAATCTGCATTCCACTGATAATGGCAAACCCTGTTCCTCACTCTCCTCTTCTTTTGAGTCCTGAGTTCCCTCATTCGGCTGCTTCTTTTGCCCAGCCAAGCATCAACTGTGGATTATTGCCATGATCTGTTCCCTTCTGTCCTACTCAGGAGCTACTGCACAAAGGTAGAGAAAATAATGAAACTGTGCTGGCTGGGTACACTACAGATTTGTCATAATCTCAATGGGCCCCGACCATGACAAGGAAATCTATTTACACCTCCCTAAACAAGTCATTCTCCCATTAACCACATTGGAGTTTCCAAGTTTTTTCTTCCTTCATCAAAGCTTAATAATTGCTTGTTGACTGACTTAAAAATTTTCAGTGTCTTCCTCTTGCTTAGTATTTGTTCTTACAACAATCCTGAGAAGTAGGTGCTATTATGATCCTCATTTTACAGTTGAGGAAACTGAGATAAATAGATTTATTGACTTGCCCAAGGTCATACAACTGCTAAGTGTTTGAGGGTAGATTTTAACTCAGGGTTTACTGACTCCAGGTGTAGTGCTTTATTCACTGTGTCATCAGCTGCCTCTACAGGGAAAAAATAAGTATGGAAGAAGAATTCCAGAAGTATCTGAGAATCTGTACAAACAAAACACTGGAAGATAGAAAGAGAAACATTACTTCACTCCTTAGTTGGGGTGAAAGTTTCATCTCATCTGAGATGAATTTTGGGTAGGATTTTTAAAAGTGGAGAGGATATTTTAAGCAGAAAGTACAGTGTAAGAATAGTCGTAGGCTTGGAAAAATGCAAAAGAATCACAAATATTTCTGTTCAACAGGATATAAGGTCAGTTTGGAAGTCTGGAAATGTGGGTTGGGGCCAAAACTTTGATGACCTTAAATGCCAGATTGAGTAGTCTATATTTGATTCAGTAGGCAAAGAGGAATCATAGGGGGATTTTAAAGCAGGGTAGAACCACTATCCATGCTATGCAGTCCTAAGATTAAAATGGTGGCTGTGTGCAGAGTGGTTGGGAGAACCAGGAATATTATTTGGAAGCAAAAATAAATAGCTCAGAGAGGCAGCTAAGTGGCTCAGGGGATGAAGTACTGGTCCTGGAGTCAAGAGGACTTGAGTTCAAATTCAGCTTCAGAATCTTGGCATTTACTATCTATGTGACCCTGGGTAAGTCACTTAACCCCTGATTGCCTTTCCAAAACAAAGTAGATCAGACATGAGACAATTAAGGGACCCCATAGGAGTAGTGGCAATGAGAATGAAAAAGGAAGAGAGACACTGGGGAGAAAATAACAACAATAATTATAGTTGGCATTTAAAGGTCTTAAAGAGTCCCATTTTAACAGGACATTGTACATCGTCACAACAATATTGTAACAATGGTAAACGAAGAAAGACATAGTTACTCTGATCAATACCATGATCCAAGACAATTCTAAAGGACTCATGACCAAAACTGCTATCTACCTCTACAGGGAGAACTGGTGAACTCCTAAGTGCCTATTGAAGCATACTTTTTTCACTCTGTGCTTCTTGCTTTTTACTTGTTTTTTGTTTTTTTTTTTTGCAACATCACTAATATGGAAGTATGTTTTCCATGACTTCACATGTATAATTGATATACTGCTTGCCTGCTCAATGGGTGAGCAAGGGGTGGGAACAGAATTTGGAATACCAATTCTTTAAAATGAATGTTAAAAAGAAATAAATTTTATAAAAAGAGTCCCATGTTAAAATGACATTACTCTTAAGAGGAGGGACACATCAAGTCATGATCAACTAATGCTTCTTCAGTAGAGAAGCAGCATAGGACACTGGAAAGAGTTCTGGATTTGGAGTCAGAGGATCGACGTTCAGATGCCACTTCTATCGCTTGCTTCCTGTGGGACCTAGGGTGAATTAATTATTTTCACCCCTCTGGTTCTCCTTAACTAGAAAAAAAAAGACTTGGACTAAATTAGGTCAAAGATAACTTTTAGGTGCTCTCTAGGAGTCCATGATCTTGACAGAGATTGTGGAGAACTGGAGCAAGACAGTCACCTAGAAGGGGCAGAATGTCTAGCTTTCAGACTTGCCAACAGGGTTGAGGAGGCACTGGCAGGAAGGATGGAAGAATGCCAAGAAACTACTGGATCTTGTCGAGGGTTAGACTTGCCTACAGAAAGAAAAATTACCTTGCTTGTTCTTTCCCAAGAGGAATTCCAGGTCTTCCTGAGGGCAGCTTCAGCCATCTATCCTCTATGGTCAGGTAGCTACCCCCTAATTGGAAATGAACATCTCTCTCTCTCTCTTTCTCTCTCTCCCCTCCCCACTCTGTGTGAGACAGAGACAGAAAGACAGAGACAAACAGAAAGAAAGACAGAGAGAGAGGAAGAGAAAGAGAGAGAGAGAGAGAGACGGAGGGAGGGAGGGAGGGAGAGAGACATGCTCATTTTCCTATGCTTACCTCATGTCATACAGGGGCTCTTTGGGTGATTCTCAGTCCCTTTCACCAAGTATATCAAAAATCTGGAAATTTTTCTCTTGGAAATAAATTCAGAAGCTGCATATTGACCTTAAGCTTCTGGCCAGTCCCCCTTGTGTATATTGTCAGATTACAGAAGCTGCCTGCCCTAGAAAGCAAATTCATTATCGAATTTGGCACCAACCCAGATTTTTCCTCTGGTGCATGGCAGCACTCTGGACCTAGGGGATAAGCCTGGCAGCCACCTCAGCTTTGCTTTGCATTCCCCAAAACTAGTACCCACCTATTGCTTCACTGAAAGGCTTCATGCAGACAACAATTATCAATGAGATGGACACAATACCAACCATACTATTAAAATTATGTGCGGGATAGCACTCTGTGAAAACACACAGGGTGATTTAGGATGTGTGAGTCATCAAGATTAAAGAAGAGCCATTTCTAAAAACCCAGTATTTCTTGGGAAAGTCCCTTGGGCTGCTGAGCAACCAGGTTAAATTACTGTTTTAGTCGGCAGTGTTCTTTGTAGCTCAAGTAGCCCAGAGACCTATCCTCCACATCTTCTGTAGCATCTGTAGTTGATGGGGGACACATCTGAGTATCTCACAACCCAAGATCCTAGCAAAGGGGGATAAGTGGGAGGGGACAGAAAACAGGAATAAAGACTTGGTTTTTAATTTTAGCCTCATGTAAAGGGCTTCTTCTAATCGTGACACTTAGTGTGAGCAAAGGAAGCCATAGAATCTTCAGTAGGGATTTTTAAGAATGAAATAGAAAAGTTCCTAGGAAGCAAGGTAGCACAAGTGACCTTTGGAAGAGTCTTTTCTGCCCTCTGATAAAAATAGTGTAAAGGATTAACTCACTGCTTTCCAAGAAGCAACTCCTACATGACAGGAAACCTTAAGAGGGTGGAGAATTTCTCTGTCTTGTCTTTATCTGTCTCTGTCTGTCTCTGTGTCTCTGTCTTTCTCCCCCTTCTCTCCCTCCTTATTCCTTCCCTTACTCTCCTCCTCTCTGTCTCTTCCCCTCCCTCTCTCTCTCTCTCTTTCTCCTTCCTTCCCTCTCCCCCTTCTCTTTTTCTCCCCTCCCTCTCTATCTACCAGGAATTTAGGAGTACCTTGCTATATTCAAACCACTTGACTCCTCTAGATCTAGGAATTTAAGTGTAATCTCTTGGGCAAGGAGAGCTGCAAAGTTGCTCAGTCTTTCTCACCAATTATTTCTAATTATAAATGATTTTTATTTAAATATATGCATATATATCATTTTATACTACAGTCATTTCTGACTTATTCCTAGTCCACACTCACTGAACCCTTCCTTGTAATAGCCATTCAGTCAGGAAACAAACATTTATTAAAGATTTATTAAGGATCAGGCCTTGTGCTAGGCACTGCTAATTCAAAGAAATCGCAAAAATATGGTCCCTGCTCTCAATCTAATAGGGAGATAAACTGCAAGTAATTGTACATACAAATACACATGGGGTAAATGGAAAATAATCTTAAAAGGCAGAGGCTATAGCAATCTCACTAGGCCAAAACAAATATGGGGTAACAAAAATGGTAAAGCTGACCAATGCCAAAAAGAAGCCTCTTCTGGCAGAGTATGCAATACTCATATTCCTCTGCCTTTCTACTGAGAGGAGGAAGTGAGCTTATTTCTGGTCTTGGAGTTCAAAATTGGTTATTGCCATTAATCTCAGCTGAGTTGCCTTCAAGGGTGGTTTTCGTTTCCGTTATGATCACTGTGTATGTTGCCCTCTTGGTTCTTACTTAATTCAGAGTATCTGAATTCAGTTCTATTTATGACCCTGAGCATTTCATCAGTACAGAAGAAACCTTAAAAAGGAGGTCCTATACAGCTAGAACCACAGATTCACCATGTCAGGTCAACAAAATGGCTCTCCAGGAAGCATCAAATGTGTGTACAGGGAAAGGTCTCAGGGAACATCTCCTAACAGTCATGCCCAACCCCCATATTCCCTCCTTGAGAAAACAGGTCACCATTTTCTACATGAAGAGGTAGCTAGATGGCACACTGGATAGAAACTAAGCCTAGACTCAGGAATACCTGAGTTCAAATTTGACCTAGCTCTGTAACCCTGGGAAAATCATTTAATCTCTGCCTGCCTCAGTTTCCTCAACTATAAAATAAGGACAATAATAACACCTAATTTCCAGGGTTGTTGTGAGAATTAGATGAGATATTTGTCAAGTGGTTAGCATAGTGCCTGGCATATAGTAGGAACTTCAAAATTGTTTATTTCCTTCCTTTCTTTTTTCTTTTCCTTCATTTCCTTCCTTCCTTCCTTCCTTCCTTCCTTCCTTCCTTCCTTCCTTCCTTCCTTCCTTCCTTCCTTCCTTCTTAAATCTTATCCTTTCCCTCCTGATGACATCCCCTTCTGGAGCTCTGAGTCCAGCCATCTACATAAGGCAGGAAAGCATTAGCCAGGTAACAAAACTGTGTGCCCTCCTATGACTTCCACAAGGCTATAGGAACAGACCCTTAGATGTAGATAATAAGCCAGGCACCCAACAGGGCTAACCCCACATATAGACCGAGTAAACATGACTGTCTGGGCTGTCTGTATAGTGTGAACTGAGGCATACCGAGGACCCAATTAACCCTAATTATTTCTGTCTCTGATCTTAACAGAAATTATTACCATTTGAATCATTAATTAGATGAGGGCTTGCCAAACCACAGGTGCCAGGACACCACAGCCCCTAACAAGTTTATCTTGGCACCTAGTGTTTTGGATACATAGTTACTTGAAATTACAGAAGTCCTTTCCTTTTGCTCAAGCACATTCTCATTTTACTAATAGAGAGGTGAAAAGGATTCCATAGCACTAGATTTTAGTGGAGGTGACATTCAAGACACGCCTTCCTCCCCTTTCAAGCTTCTCAGTCTACTCAAACCAGCTCTAATTCAGGCACTGTATCTTTCACACAGAATAAGAAAGAGTAAGGAAGGGGGAATGGATAGGCCAGGAGAAAAGGATGCTGATCACTAGTTCCCTGGCCAAAAATGATCAGTTTCATTTTGAGTCTTTCCAGAGGTTTCCACAAGACCCTTCTGTAGTTCTCCAGTGACCGCAATTTGAGTTTCAACTTCAGATTGAAACCACATCTCCCTATGGTAATATACACCTTTTTATTTGCTTTGTTTCTTTCCTTGAAAACCAAAAAATTAATCTGCGTCCTACATGTTGCAGTTGATATCTAAAACCAATAATTTCAGTCACATGACTAGATCCAAAAGTTGATCATTGAGGGCTGGGAGGATTTCTGCAGTGGAGAGTCCCAGAGATTTATATTTGATCCTGCATCAAATTGATGACTTAGATAAAAGTGTGAATGGCAGGCTTGACTTATCAAAAATGCAAACAAGGCAAGGAAGGGAGAGATAACACACTAGATGAGAAAGTCAGAACTCAGGAAGATCTGGCAGGCTAGAACTTCAGACTAAAATAATGAAATAACATCTAATAGGGATAAAAGTCCAATCTTAGTTCATAAAGACAAATCCACACATCCCAGGCAGTGTGCCATAGCCAGAAACCAGCAGGTCTGAAAAAAGATTTGAGACTTTTAGTGGACTAAAAGCTCATTATGAGTCAACAGCATGACATGCTAGGGAAGAAAGCTAATATGACCTTGGACAGTGTTGGGAAAGGAAGAATGTTGAGCTCAAGGGAGCTCCTGCTGGCTTTGTCCTTGTCTGACCTATGGAGCATAACGTCCAGTCATGGCTGCCATATGTCGGAGAAGTCATGAGGAGAAGCTACCAAACATTCAGAGCAGCACAGACAGGAGAGGGAAGGGCCTCCAGTTCATATCATACTGACTGAAATACCTGAGGACAATTCATCTGGAAGAAAAAAGACTGAAGGGAAAGAGGTCTCTTTCAACTCTAAGGGTCTGAGACCTGTGAGTTAAGTAATAGTCAGGAGACAAGCATTCATTAAGCACCTACTGTGTACCAGGCACTGTGCTCAGTGCTGAGGACACAGAGAGGCAAAAGCAGTCCAAAGTCTCAGGAAGCTCATGGTCTAGTGGATGAAATGATATATAAATAGCAATGTACAAACAAGGAGTATGTGGATGTATATGTGTTATATGTGTGTATATATGCATATATGTATATATACATGCATATATATGATAAATTGGAAATACCCAACAGAGGTAAAGCAGTAGCATTAAGGGGGCTTGGATTTTAGCTGAGACTCAAAGGAAACCAGGGGATCCAGGAGGTAGAGATAAGGAGGGAGAGAATTCCAGGCATGGCAGAGAAGTCCCTTATCTGGCCTTATGTTCCGCATTAATAAAGATAAGACAAGGATCATATTAAATTGAATTTTCCAGACTTTAATTCCATGGCTATATTGTCACAGAATCATAGATTTACAGCTAGAAAGAACCTTTGAGGTCATCTAATCCAACCTTCTCATTTTACAGATGAGGAAACTGAGTTCCAGAGAAGTTAAATGTCTTTCTTAAGGTCACACAGGTAATATCTGCCATCTCTAGTCAGGATTTGAACCCACATCCCATGTCACCAAATCCAGCACCCTCCCCTTTGTATTATGCTGCCTCCCCTCTTTGAGGTTTCTTCTCTTCTGAAATCCTGTGATTTTCTGCCAAGATGATGTCTAAGATAGATCCTTTCCAGTTCTGATGTTCTGTGACCTGCAGTCTTGTCTTTTAATACTGAAATTACATTGCCAAGGGGTGGGGAGGTGGGGGTGGAGGGGGTTTCATCTGAAACTCATTGAGGAGTATCAATAATAGATGCAGTTTTATGATGTCTAATCCCTGAGCTTAACAGTGATGGGAACAGCTAAAGGCAAATTGTCAGAGTCACCCACTCACTGTCTGCACTACCACTGGCAGTCAAACTGGAAAATGAGGGAAGTAAGAGAGAGCTACTTGAGGGTTTATGATCCACAACATCAATCCCTAATAATAGTAGCTCCCTTTTATATTTCGCTTTACAAAGCACTTTATATACATTATTCCATTTGATCGTCACCCCAATGATGTGAGGCAGGTAGGGCAAATACTATTAGCCCCTGTTTATAGTTGGGGACAGTGAGTCCCCAAAAGCTTAAGGCAGTCACCCAAAGTTACAGAGCTTGTGAATGTCCAAACTGGATCTCAGGTTTGTGTCCTCCTATTCTGAATCCAGGGATCCTTCCATTGCAGCACAGGGGTACAGATCACTGTCTAGTACATACAGAGAAAACCAAACTAGGTGCATCATTTTCAAAATTTCTGAAGGGTTAGAGGCCTCCAGTGTTGATTTTTTTTCCCTCGAAGTAAGATTCCTCACATAGGAGAAGGATAAAAAGGCTTGAAGAGAAAAGAGAGGGATGGAGGGAAGAACATGGGGCTCTTTTAGATCTTCAAAAAGCTGATGACATATACTTAACACTAATTTTCTTTTCATAGTCATCACATTATTACCAGCCCTCATCACCTCCTGCCTAAACACTGCAGCAAGACCCTAGCTGGCCCCCTGATTATAGGTATACTCCAAGCCTCTATCTGGGGCACTCCTCCATCTTTGCACTCTCTCACTTGGTTAGCTCATCAGCTTCCATAGGTTTAATTATCATCTCTAGGGAGATGACTCCCACATTTAAAATGTATAAAGATTGGACACTGTGCCTTATAAGTAGTTCCTTGAAGGCAGAATTTGTTTCATTTTTATCTAACACATCTTTCACATAAATAGTATTATATCTATATCTCAAAACCCCTGTCATTAACCCCTTTTCTCTCCTTTACTAGAGAAACTACTGTCTTTAGTTCCTGTTAAAGAGGCATTGCTCCTCACCAAGACAATCCCCTCTATCTATACCTTCACTCCCATCTCCTCTCATATTCTCCAATTTATTACTCTCACAAAAATCCCTCCCCCAATCTTCAGTATCTCTCTAGTTATTGGCTTCTTCCCAACCACCTACAGACATATCCAACTCTCTCTCATCCTTAAGAAATTCTCATCAGACTCTACTTCAGGCTTTCGATTCTGAGTCTTTCCTCCTGTTCACAGCCAAAATTAAAAAAAAAATTTAAGCTATCTTATCTTCCACTTCTCCTTCCATTTATTTCTCAGTTCTTTATAATCTGACTCCTGACCTCAACTATAGGTGCATCATTTTATATTTCCAAAGTTATTTATCATCTATTAGTTGCTACAGCTAATAGTCATTTTTCAATCCTCATTGCTCCTGAGCTCTTCACAGCATCTGACATTATTAATTATCCTCTCATCCTGAACATTGCATTTCTCTGGGTTTCTATGATACTACTCTCTCAGTTCTCCTCTTACCTGTCTGACCACTCTTGCCAGATCATATCAAGCCCCCTAATTATGGGTACACTCCAAGGACCTGTCTTGGGCCCTCTTCCACATTTATGCTCTCATTTGGTGAGCTCATCAGTTTCCATGGGTTTAATTATCATCTCTAGGCAGATAACTCCCCAAGTATGCATCCATAGTCTCTTTCTTGAGGTGAAAGCCCACATCACTATCTCCTTATTGGACATTTCCAAATGCATTTTTCATATACTTCTCAAAACCAACATGTTCAAAACAGAACTCAATATCTTCTCCTCAACATCTAAAAAAGAGTCCTTTTCCCAAACTTCTCTGCTTTTGTGGAGTACACCATCATCCCAGCCTCCCAGGTTCACAACTTAGTGCACTTCTCAATGTCCCTCTTCCAATTCTTGGCCATATCTTTTCATTTCTATTCCTACAAAGCTCTTGCATCCATCTTCCTGTCTACTTACCTTAAAATCACCCTTGTTCAAGCCTTCATCCCCTCTTGCCTAGGTTAAAGCAAAAGTCTACAGATCAGTCTCCCTGCTTCATCTCTCCCTAATCCATTCCATCCTCCATGCAGCTGCTAGTTATTTCCTTAAAATGCAGATCTAGAAGATGGTGGAGTACAAGGATGGACCTGCTCTAGCTCTACCTCCATAGCCATAAAATACCTGTAAAAAATGACTCTAAACAAATTCTAGAGGAGAAGAAGCCACAAAATAACAGAGTGAAAGAGATTTCCAGCCCAAGACAGCCTGGAAGGCCAACAGGAAAAGTCTATCACACAAGGCTCAGAGTAGAGTGCAGCCCAGTCTTGGTCACACAGCATGGACAGGACTGGAGTAGGCTTCAGAGTGCAGAATCATAGGTAGCAACTGTGATTTCTCAACCCACAACCATCAAAGACAGCTTCAAAGATCAGTGAGAAAGCTCTTTCATCTGGGTGAGAAGGGGGCATGAGTCTGGCCCAACTCCTGACCCCAGGGTGGCAGAAGTCACTGCCGCAGCAACTACTTTTGGAGCCCTCAGCCTGAAGACCCTAAGGGAATGAAGCAGTTGATCTGAATCTCAGCCCTGAGTAGCAGTTCTGGGGTGAGGAGGAGCTCTGGTGTGGTGAAACTGGTGGTGATGGTGGAGAGGGAATCCTACTTGCAGATCCTGGACAAGAATGCTTGTGGTGGCTCACAGACAAGAGCACAAGCCAAGAGAGGAGGAAACTCCTTTCCCTTGACTGTACCACCTTGGAGGAACTGAGAACTTACAGGTCCCCAGAGTATACCCTCAACTTGACAAAGGACTCAAAAGTCAAAGTCAAAAGACTGGGAAAATGTCCAAAAAAGGGAAAAAATAAGACTATAGAAGATTACTTTCTTGGTGAAAAGGTATTTTTTCTTCCATTCTTTCAGATGAGGAAGAACGAATCATATCATCAGACGAAGACATCAAAGTCAAACCTTCTACATCTAAAACCTCAAAAAAAAATATGCAATGGTCTCAGGTCATGGAAGAACTCAAAAAGGATTTTGAAAACCAAGTAAGAGAGGTAGAAGAAAAACTGGGAAGAGAAATGAGAGCAATGCATGAATGTCATGAAAGGCAAGTCAACAGATTGTTAAAGGAGATCCAAAAAATGCTGAGGAAAATAACACCCTTAAAAATAGACTAATTCAAATAGCAAAAGAGGTCCAAAAAGCCAATGAGGAGAAGAATGTCTTAAAAAGCAGAATTAGCCAAATGGAAAAGAAGGTTCAAAAGCTCACGGAAGAAAATAGTTCTTTAAAAATTAGAATGGAGCAGATGGAAGCTAATGACTTTAATGAGAAACCAAGAAATTACAAAACAAAACCAAAAGAATGAAAAAATAGAAGACAATATGAAATGTCTTACTGTATAAACAACTGGCCTAGAAAATAGATCCAGGAGAGATCATTTTAAAATTATTGGTCTACCTGAAAACCATGATGAAATAAAGAGGCTAGATATCATCTTCCAAGAAATTATCAAGGAAAACTGCCCTGATATTCTAGAACCAGAGTGTAAAATAGAAATAGAAAGAATTCACTGATCACCTCCTGGAAGAGATTCCAAAAGGAAAACTCCTAGGAATATTATAGCCAAATTCCAGAGTTTCTAGGCCAAAGAGAAAATATTACAAGCAGCCAGAAAGAAACAATTCAAATATTGTGGAAATACAATCAAGATGACATAAGATTTAGCAGCTTCTACCCTAAGGGATCAAAGGGCTTGGAATATGATATTCCAGAGGTCAAAGGAGATAGGGTTAAAGCCAAGAATCACTTATCCAGAAAAACTGAATATAATACTTCAGGGAGAAAAAATGAAATATCAATGAAATAGAGGATTTCCAAGCACTCTTGCTAAAAAGACCAGAGCTGAATAGAAAATTTGGCTTTCAAATATGAGAATGAAGAGAAACATGAAAAAGTAAACAGGAAAGAGAAGGCTTAAGAAACTCATTAAGGTTGAACTATTTACATTCCTACATGGAAAAATGTTTTTTGTAATTCATGAGACCTTTTTCAGTATTAGAGTAGTTAGAGGGAATATATTATATATATACATATATATGTCATATGTATGTATATATATGCATATATATGTAGGTGGGTATGGGTATGTATATATGTGTATATTATATATGTGTAGGTATGTATATGTACATGGGTGTATGTGTATATGTGTGTGTGTGTGTGTGTGTATATATATATATATATATATATATATATATATATATATATATATATATATATATATATATATATATATATATATATATATATATACACACAGAGGGCACAGGGTGAAATGAATATGAAGGAAGAATACCTAAAAAAATAAAATTTGCTGTTGAATGGAATGTACTAGGAGTAAGAGAAAGTGAGAGGTAGAATGTAGCTAATCACCTCACATAAAAGAGGGAAGAAAGAGGTTTTACAATGGAGAGGAAGAGGGGGCAGATGAAAGGAAGTAATTGAGCCTTACTCTCATGGGATTTGGTTTAAGGAGGGAATAACACACACTCAATTGGATATGGAAATCTATTTTACCCTGCAGGAAAGCAAGGGAGAAGAGAATAGGAGAGGAAAGATAATAGAAGGGACAGCAAATTGGGGAAAGGGATAATCAGAAGCAAACACTATTGTGGGAGGACAGGTCAAGGGAGAGAATGGAATAAATGAAGGACAAGATAGGACAGAGAGAAATGTGGTTAGTCTTTTACAATGTAACTATTATGGAAGTGCTTTGCATTGCTACACATGTATGACCTGTATTGAATTGCTTGTTTTCTAAATAAGGGTGGGTGGGGAGGAAGGGAGAGAATATGGAACTTAAAGCTTTAAGAATAATGTCAAAAATTGTTTTAGCATGCAACTGGAAATTTAGCTATACAAGCAATGGAGTATAGAAATCTATTCTGCCCTACAGGAAAATAGAGAGGAAAGGGGATGGAAGAAGGGTGGGTAATAGAAGGGAGGGCAGACTGGAGGAAGGGGTGAACGGGGTGCATGCTGTCCTGGGGTGGGGGGTGGGGAGAGATGGGGACAAAATTTTGAATTCAAATTCTTGTGGAAGTGAATGTTAAGAAGTGAAAAATAAATTATATACTTTTTAAAATGCAGATCTGATCCCATAACCTACTCAATAGATTTCAGTGACTACCTAATGCTTCTAGTGCAAAATAGTAATTTCTCTCTAGATCTAATGATCTGGCATCATCAGATTCATAGTCTGACTCTTTGTGACCTTGGGCATATTTCTGACCCTCAGTTACCTCCTTTGAAAGAGATAAGAGACTAGACTTGGAATTTTGTTGGTTTAGGGAAAGCCTTCTAAAAATGCAGATCCTCACCTGTTCACCTTTTTTTGAAATTTAAATTTTTGCATACCCTAGCCTCAATCTAACTTTCCAGTATTATTATTATACAATAGTATCCTTCACCCTCTATGATTCAGTCATACTTATCTTCCTGTTCTTCATGTATGACACTCTATCTGTCATCCCTGTCCCTTTGTCCTGGCTCTGCCCAAAGCCTGAAATGTACTTCCTGCCTCCACCTCTTGGAAATCCTTCTTTCCTTCAAGATTCAAGTGCTTCAAGAAGCACTCCCTTCTGTGTGTCATTTTTCTGACCCTCCCCCATTCCTAGCACCTCCCCTCTTTGATTGTCTTGCATTTATTCTGTATGAGTCTGATGTTTGGTTATTTAAGTCCATCTTCCTGGACTCCTTGAGGACAAGGTCTATTTCTCTTTTGTCTTTGTATTCATAGTGCCTGGCACACAGTATGTGCATTATGATTACTTGTTGGTTTAAAAGATAAGACTAATGTATCACATCAAGTTTTCTTCAAGTATTCAGAAGGTTCTCATGTGAAAGACCTTTTTTGCCTGGACCCCTGAGGATATAAGTAGGAACAATGAGTACAAATGGCAAGAGATGCAGATTTTCCTTCTACATAACAAAGAAAATCACAACAGAGTTGTTCAAAAGTGGTAATAATGGTGTTCTCCTTCCTGATCGTCAAGCAGAAACTGGATGACCACTTGTGAGGACTGTTATCAAGGCAATGCTTGTTCAGGTATGGCTTGGACTAGCTAGCTTCTGGGAGCTCTTTTAGCTCTAAGATTCTGTGACTTTGTGATACTAGAACCATGGGTCACACCTTCATTACTGCAATCTTTTGGCAATAGAAACCCCCTTCTCAATGTTTTTGAGGTAATTTGTAATTGAAGAAATTTGGGCATAATCTCCACTCCCCAACTCCTGAAACTGTATTCTCCCTTGGTGGTTATAGAATCCAAGACTGGCAGAGGTCAAAAGAACTAGAGTATCTATTCTAATATGCATTCCCTTTTAAAAGTGGAAACTGAGGCCAAGAGAATGTGGGGCTATCTTTCATTTCTTTGTCTAAATCTTTTTAAATATTATTTTCGTTTTTAGTCTGTTGTGCCACTCAGATTAAAAGGTTCCCCTAGTTTAGTAGAAAGACAAATGGGATTCGGGGGAGGAGCCAAGATGGCAGAGTAGAAAGATATACATATGCTAGCTCCTAACCCACAGCCCATAAAATACCTGTAAAGAAGAACTCCCAACAAATCCTGGAGCAGTAGAAGCCACAGAACAACGGGGTGGAAGAGATTTCTGTTGAAGAAAGACCTGAAAAACTGACACCAAAGCTCTGTCACACACTGGACCTGGAGCAGAGCCCAGCCCTGCATTGGCCACGTGGCACCAAGAGGAGCAGATACGAGCAAGCTTCAGGGACAGAATCTCCAGCAGTCGTGCAGGTCCCTCCACCCACAGGTGCCAAAGGTCAGTGAGAGGGTCTTCTCAGCTCACTAAGAGGGGAGCAGAATGTCTCCATAACTCAGGCCTCCTCGGGAGGTAGCAGTGGAGGCAGTAGCAGAGGCAGCAGCAGACAAGGGCTCCCAAAGCAGGCAGGAGCTCAGATCCATTGTTGAAGGTCTCTGCATAAAAGCCCTGAGGGAACTGAGCCCCTGTGTGGTGGCCCTGCTCCCACCTGAGCACCTGAACTTAATCTCACACTGAATAGTAGTCCCGCCCCTGTCGAAAGCCCTGAGGCTGGGAAGCAGCATTTGAATCTCAGACCCCAAGCACTAGCTGGGTGGATCTAGAGGTTAGGTGGGTGTGGAGAGGAAACTCAGAAGTCAAGTAACTGTCTGGGAAAATGCCTAGAAAAGGGAAAAAAATAAGACTATAGAAGGTTACTTTCTTGGTGAACAGATATCTCCTCCCATTCTTTCAGATGAGGAAGAACAATGCTTACCATCAGGGAAAGATATAGCACTCAAGGCTTATGTATCCCAAACATCCAAAATAAAGATTCAATGGGCTCTGGCCATGGAAGAGCTCAAAAAGGATTTTGAAAATCAAGTTAGAGAGGTGGAGGAAAAACTGGGAAGAGCAATGAGAGACATGCAAGCAAAGCATGAAAAGCAGGTCAACACCTTGCTAAAGGAGACCCAAAAAAATGCTGAAGAAAATAACACCTTGAAAAATAGGCTCACCCAATTGGCAAAAGAAGTTCAAAAAGCCAATGAGAAAAAGAATGCTTTAAAAAGCAGAATTAGCCAAATGGAAAAGGAGGTTCAAAAGCTCACTGAAGAAAATAGTTCTTTCAAAATTAGAATGGAACAGATGGAGGCTAATGACTTTATGAGAAACCAAGAAATCACAAAACAAAACCAAAAGAATGAAAAAATGGAAGATAATGTGAAATATCTCATTGGAAAAACAACTGACCTGGAAAATAGATCCAGGAGAGACAATTTAAAAATTATGGGACTACCTGAAAGCCATGATCAAAAAAAGAGCCTAGACATCATCTTTCATGAAATTATCAAGGAAAACTGTCCTGAGATTCTAGAACCAGAAGGCAAAATAGGTATTCAAGGAATCCACCAATCACCACCTGAAAAAGATCCAAAAAGAGAACCTCCTAGGAACATTGTGGTCAAATTCCAGAGTTCCCAGGTCAAGGAGAAAATATTGCAAGCAGCTAGAAAGAAACAATTCAAATACTGTGGAAACACAATCAGGATAACACAAGATATAGCAGCTTCTACATTAAGGGATAGAAGGGAGTGGAATATGATATTCAAGAAGTCAAAGGAACTAGGACTAAAACCAAGAATCACCTACCCAGCAAAACTGAGTACAGTACTTCAGGGGAAAAATTGGTCTTTCAATGAAATAGAGGACTTTCAAGCATTCTTGATGAAAAGACCAGAGCTGAAAAGAAAATTTGACTTTCAAACACAAGAATGAAGAGAAGCATGAAAAGGTAAACAGCAAAGAGAAGTCATAAGGGACTTACTAAAGTTGAACTGTTTACATTCCTACATGGAAAGAAAATATTTGTAACTCTTGAAACTTTTCAGTATCTGGGTAGTGGGTGGGATTACACACACACACACACACACACACACACACACAGCACAGAGTGAATTGAATAGGATGGGATCATGTCTTACAAAAATGAAATTAAGCAGTGAGAGTGAAATATATTGGGAGGAGAAAGGGAGAAATGGAATGGGGCAAATTATCTCTCATAAAAGAGGTAGGCAAAAGACTTTTTAGTGGAGGGAAAAAGAGAGGAGGTGAGAGAAAAACATGAAGTTTACTCTCATCACATTCAACTAAAGGAAGGAATAAAATGCACACTCATTTTGGTATGAAAGCCTATCTTACAATACAGGAAAGTGGGGGAGAAGGGGATAAGCAGGGTGGAGGGGGATGATGGAAGGGAGAGCATGGGGAGGAGGGAGCAATTTGAGGTTGACATTCATGGGGAGGGACAGGATCAAAAGAGAGAATAGAAGCAATGGGGGGCAGGATAGGACAGAAGGAAATATAGTTAGTCTTACACAACACAACTACTATGGAAATCATTTGCAAAACTACTCAGATATGGCCTATATTGAATTGCTTGCCTTCCCAAAGGGAATGGGTAGAGAGGGAGGGATGAAGAGAAGTTGGAACTCAAAATTTTAGGAACAACTGTGGAGTACTGTTCTTGCTACTAGGAAATAAGAAATACAGGTAATGAGGTAGAGAAAGTTATCTGGCCCTACGGGACAAAAGAGAAGATGGGGACAAGGGAAGGGAGGGATGATAGAAGAGAGGGCAGATTGGTGATAGGGCAATTAGAATGCTCAGTGTTTTGTGGTGGGGGAGGGGACAAATGGGGAGAAAATTTGGAACCCAAAATTTTGTGAAAATGAATGTTAAAAGTTAAATAAATAAATTTTAAAAAAAGTTAAATAAATAAATTTAAAAAGAAAGAAAGAAAGAGAAATGGACCTGGAGTTGGAATCTCTGCATTCACACTCTGTCTCTGACAAGAATTAGCTTGTGATAATAATAACTGACTTATAGGCATGTCATTTTATTTCTAGGATCCTCAGTTATCTTTCAGAAAGGGTTTGGGACTAGACTTGTGATTTCATTCATGTAGGAAACTCTTCTGGGAGGAAACTCCTTCTATCAATGTAGGTGCTTATCTTCTGTGCCACTTGGAGTCTTGAACAGTTTCCTAGAGCACTAAAAATGTAAATGACCAGCCCAGTGTTATGTAGTCAGTAGTTATCAGAGGCAGGGTTTGAACCCGAATATTCCTACCTTAGAAACCAGCTCTCTATCTTCTACGTCTCTGAAAAATTGATCTAATAATGCTGCATTGTCTAACCCACAGGGTTATAGTACATAAAACAATTTTAAAACCTTAAAATGCCATGGGAATAAGAATTAGTATTATTTATTGCCTACCAGAGCCATAAGTAAGGATTTTTACAACTGGGACAAGAGCCAAAAATGGTGCCTTCAGTTATGGTGGGAATTGGAAGGTTGGAGAACAGAAACCTTGGGACCCTGGTGTTTAACTGGAGCAGGAGGAGTTCATACTTGTGGATCATCTGATTGCTCTCAATCCAATCCAATGATATTTATTCAACATCTATAATATGCAAATAGCTGTACTTTTGAAGTCCTCTCCAGTCATGGAGACATCCTGTATAAAGTACAGAGAGAATATACAGAATGTCAAATTCAGGAAAAAGTAAGTAAGCCTTTTTGCCTAGAATTCCAAGTGCATAAAGGAGGATAACATGAAATAAATATGAAAAGTGAAGTGGATGATAGATTGCAAGGGGATTTAAATATCACATAAAAAGTTTATAGTTTATCCTGGAGATGAGAGGGTTCCACTGAAACCTATTGAAGAGGGTAGTGATATGATCACAGCAAGTACAGATGGAAAAGGGAAGAGACTTGGTGCCTGGAGTTCAGTTAGGAGGATACTGCAACAATCCAGGTAAGAAGTGATGAGGGCCTGAACTAAGATGTTGACTAACACAATGAATGAAAGATGTGGTTGGTGTAAAATTGATGAGACTTGGTAGCTGATTGGATAATAAGGGTACGAGAGAGTGAAAAATCAAAGATGATGCCAAATTGCCAGCCAATGTGACTGGGCAGATGGTAGTGCCCTCAACAGAAACAGGAAAATTTGGAACCCATCTGATGGATATGAGGCAAATGTATGCAGTAATTCCAATGGCACTGACTGGTATCTTAATACCCTGCATTCTTAATATCTATGCTCTTTCATAGACTCTCCATAAGGTACTCATCTAACAAGATGGAGGTCCTTTCCCAAGTCTTTTGACTTCACCTGCTAGCTCAGAATTCAGGCTATCTGTTAACCTAATACCATATGACTGACCTGTTTCCTTTTTTGGTCATACAGTTCCTGGATGATATATATGATTTGTTGTGGCTAATATGCTGCAACCTATATATGATTCATCATGCATCTCTCCTAGAGTCTTTTGGGTCACCCATAATTTTTATTCTTCCAAAATTGTGGCATTCTATAATATGATGTGATATAGAATCACCATAAAAATGTTATTTTTTTAAGTGATTTTTTTGTTTCAGGAAACAGGTTGTGGTTGTTAAAAGTCTTGTGAATTTTCCAAATGTGATTTCCACTTTTTTCCTCAATGAATGAATGAATGCATGAAAAACCATTTAAACATTTATTATGCGCCTTACACTATAGTAAGTACTGTGGATACAAAGACTGAATAAAGAGACTGGTCTTGCCCTCAAGGAACTTACATTCAAATAGGGTAAGATGCTACATATAGGGGAGAGGTGACTCAGAAAGAATGTTTTGTTTTGGAAGGAGAAAAGTGAGGGGTGAGGGAGGAGGGACAGAAGAGGATCAAGATGTCCTGGATGGATGGATGGATGGATGGATGGATAGATGGATGGAATGTGATGCCAAACAACGGTCTAATGTCTAAGTCTGGCCAGGCCAGTGGATACAGAAGGCAATGGAATAGTTTTCATTCATTCAGTTACAAATTAGATGAATTGGGCCTTTGGGCAGGAGCATCCAAAGAGGAGAGGATTAACTTTCCTAGGGACTATAACATGGATTCAGGAATACCTGGATGTGGAAGTCCAAGTCTCATTTCTGGTGTGGAAAGTGCTAGTCCAGGTAAGAAAGAGCAGGTCAGTGGAGGAGGACAAGTAGCAAGATGGTGTAGGTATATAACTGGATGGGATATGAAGTCCAGATCAATGAACATTGACTAGTGTCTGAGTTAAATGTGCTGATATTCTGTAAGGCTCACTGAACAGCATGTCATAATTATAGATAAGCTTTCTTCATCTATTTGGTTTTTTTTTTTTTTTGGTGGATAGTTCAGCCAAATTCTGATTCCTATTTAGGAGACCCTAAAGTATTCTGGGGCTGATGCAATCAGCTCAATATCAGCTGAAAACCAGCATCTGAAGGACCTCTCCATCCATAGTGGGAAGAGGGGTGTTTGCCGTGGGGGAAGGGGGAATCTTGTATTGATATAAGTGACTCCATTTTTAAACTAGCCTACATTTCAGTGTGAATTTATCAGGCACCTTTACTTCCCTGTATTTAGGTTTACCGTTAGCCCAGTCCACTTGCAAGGTTAATCGAAAAACTAAGTTTCTCTATCTCCTTACAAGGCTAACTTGGGGCAACTAGGTGGTGCAGTGGATACAGCACCAGTGCAGGAGTCAGGAGGACCTGAGTTCAAATCTCACCTCAGATACTTCAAATCATTTAACCTCAATTGCCTCATCCTAGGTCATCTCTAGTCATCCTGATGAATATCTGGTCACTGGATTCAGATGGCTCTGAAAGAGAAGTGAGGTTGGTGACCTGCACAGCCCTCCCTCACTCAAAACAAAGTCAAGTGCAAGTCATTATTTCTCTGACGGCATGGTCTTCTTCGGCAACAAAGGACAAACACACAAGGATAACTTAATGGAAATAAGCATTAAGTGCCCACCGTGCGCCAGTCACAGTGTTTTATAAATATTATCTAATCTGATCCTCACAACAATCTGGGGGGTAGGTGCTATTATGAACCTCTTTACAGTTGGGAAAACTGAGACAGACAAAGGTTAAGTGACTTGCCCAGGGTCACATGGCTAGTAAGTGTGTGAGGATGAATTTGAACTCAGATCTTCCTGACTCCAGGCTCAGCATTCTGTTCACTCTGCCATCTAGTGGAAGTAAGAAAAACCAAATCACCCTGCCCTGCTTACAAGGAAGGAAAGTTAGAGAGAGCTTCAAAAATAACAAACTCTTTTTCTCAGACCATAAAAACTGCCATACTCCCTATTTTGGAGAGACTATTTAGAATCCTTCCTATAACTACATGTCTCTGAATCAACATCTTTCTAACTTGTTACATCAAATTGAGTTATTAAACTGTATATTCTTACCTCAGTCATAGGTAATGCTTCTTTCATTTGGGTCCTAAACTGGAAATAATAATAATAATAAATTGCATTTACAGAGAACTTTAAGATTTGCAAAGTGTTATAAATATTTTCTAAGCTTAACTTCAGAACAACATTTATCGGTAGGTACTGTGAGTATTATTTTAATACTCTCATTTTAATATGTTAATATTTTATTTGCTGGAGGTGATTGGTGGGGGTGGAGAAAGTAGAGGAGGAACTGACATCTCGAACAACTTGACCCAGCCCTTGACAGTATTGTTCCCAAGTTGGTTCAGGTCCATTACAGGGATAGAAAATATTCTCTTCATTCCAGGTTTACTCAGATCTTTCACAGTTTTGGTAAGTATAGTCATCATGAAGATTTGAAGGGGAGCCGGGTTAACAACACAGGGATGTGAATGGAGTTGAAAGGAATTTCTTGCCATTATTTGGAGTTTGGGCTGAGAATGAATGTGAGCAGCAGCAAAGGAGAATCATTCAAAAAACAATTGGTCTAAGTGCTTCTCTAGCTAGTTGGCTAGATGTAGCTGGCTAGAGTCTGCTTCACAAAAGAGCTAAATATAATCTCCGGGTTTGTAAGTGAAGGAGCAACCGGATACATCCTGCAGGGGAAAAAGCTACACTGCTGGTGAAAAGTGTCAAATGTCAGGACGGAACAGCTGCAGCAGCTTGGCAGAGATGCCCAGCAGAAATCAGCAAAGTAGCATGATAATATTACCATAAGGTTTTAGCAACTCTTCAGTATTGGAGGCATGTTACTATGGCCACACAAGTTTTCTGGACAGTGTTTCCCACATTCAATCCCCTCCTCCATAGATGGTATATAATCTGTGGGAAAATATAACTTTTGTGTTCAGGGAAAATCTTCTTTTCCACTCATTTCATCATACCTTTTGATTCTTTTTCTTTTGCTTTGAATTCATTGTGCCCTCTGTTTTATCTGGTAAAGTTAAACACATCAGGAAGTATTCCTGAGTTATGATTTGAGTAAAGGCTGACCCATAGAATGCCTCAAACCTGGAATAGCTTTCTGGGACTGAAAATGTCTGTTTTGGGAGCAGTGTGAACTTGATGCTATAGATGAGGGAACTTGAATTCTGAGAACAAATGAATGCATTTACTAAGCATGTACTATGTGCCAAACACTACGCTAAGCACCATAGACCACTTGTCCATAGTTATAGAAGGAGTAAATGTCAGAGGCAGGATTTGGAACCTTCCAGGTCTGGAGGTCTTTCTATAACACCAAACATCCTCCAAAACAAACTTTGGAGATCATACATCTTTCTATTCTATATTTCACTCATCATTAAACGAAGTTACTGCTATGGTTGCAGCTATCAACAAAGCTTCCGTGATCTTTACATTTGTATGTAAAATATCTTGCTAGAGGTAAGCTTTAAGGCTGCATCTTATTCTATGTAATGAAGTGGGTTTTTAGTAGGGGAAACAATAGATACAATGGAATGTCATATTCTCTACACCTTTTCATCAATTGTGTGACCATAAAAGTTTTCTCTCACCATTTCTTCATCTAGAAAGAGGTGACAGATATTACTTAAGTCTATCAGTTCACTGAGCTCTCAGGAAAGTTCCCTCATTTCAATATGACAGTTTAAGAAGCTGATTTCTATAGGGCACGTTTAAGGTAAAGCAGTGCTATCATGAAATCATTTTGGCCTCAGGTTGTTCATTTCCAAGATGATGGGCTTGGTCTTAATGATCACTGAGATTCGTTCTAGCACTAACATTCTATGAAATTACCCTTGGATAGTGTCCAAGGTGGACCTGTCTCATGCCTAATTGCACACATTAGTTGATAATGTTACTGGCAAGGTACCTAGGCAAATGAGAGGAAAGATATTCAGTCCATTAGGATTTCCAGGATGACAAAGGCTTTATTTCTTCATCCCTAATATTTTGCCTTCCTCACTTGTCTACACCCAACCAAATCCAGCTTATCCTTCAAGTCCCAACATCAGTACCCACACATTCTAGGAAACTTCCCTGAATTACTCCAGCATTCCTCAACCCTTTCTCTCCTTTGGACTCCCATCAGACTTGGTACATCTACCACTCATTTGACAATTAATCTTGTTAGTCTTGCTTTGCTTCGTAGCTATTTCCTATGTGCATATCTTTCCTCCCCAACAAGAGTAGAAACTCCTTGAGGACAGGAACTATTTCATATTTCTTTCATATCACCCCGAATACCTCATAATAATAACTGATATTATATGACATTTTAAAGATTTTTAAGTGCTATCAATTATTGGGCAGCTAGGTGATGCAGTGGATAGAGTGGATAGGCTCATCTTCCTGAGTTCAAATCTGGTCTCAGGTATTTACTAGCTGTGTGACCTTGGACAAGTCACTTAGTCCTGTTTGCCACAGTTTCCTCATCTATAAAATAAACTAGAGAATGTCAAACCTCTCCAGTATCACAAATGGGATCACAAAAGGTCTGATACAACTGAAAACAACAACAACAACATATACTGTACCTCATGTGCACCTCATGACAACCTTCTGAGGTGAACACTATAGGCATTATTATCTTCATTTTATTTTTTATTTCCACAGGTCATTGGGTTTTATTATGATGGAGCTGCTATGGATCATACAGGGGTTCTCTGTCCGAGTCTGAGCCCAGAGACCTCACACAAAAAGTCAGTAACACAAATTACAGTGGTGTTTGAGATTCAGGGTGATGAGAATGATGCCAGTGGCAACCCAAAAGGCAAAGTCTAGAACAGACCAGAAAGTGCCTAGCACTTTTGAAGTGTGTGTAAACTACATAGTAGTCCTTAGAATACAGAAATTGAACATCTCTTGTGCACATCCTCCTCAGTACAGCATCAGGCAGACACACATAATCATAGCCTCTCCTCAACCTTCATTCATTTCTCCATCTGCTCGTGGTGCACTCTCACCACTGTTAAGAGATCCATTTATGCTTTTCTCCTCATCTTCATCTTTCTTCTTGGAGACCCATTGCCCAATAGTACCTTGTTTTCATCCTCCAGCCCCATGTCTAGCATAAGCTCTGACAATCATGACCATCCTTGATGCTTAAGAATATTCCCATTTTATAAATGAGGAAAATGAGGTGATGGGGTTAAATGAGGTGAATATTGGAGGCAACATTCAATACCCATTCTTCCTGGATGCAAATTTAGCCCTCTCCCATCATACCATTTTTGTCTCTCTGTCAAGAGTATCTACCACAGTGCTATGCATGTATTATTTATTACGTGCTTGATAAATACTTATTGATTTGAATCATTTCTAAGTTGAAGGAATACACTCCCTCCCTAGAGAATTAAAAGCCTGATGACTGTTCTTTGTTACTTTGACATGGTGCCTGGTATCCTAGGATAGGTGCCTGCAATCTGGTTGTGTAGGCAGAGTTTCTTAAATTTATTTGGCCTACCACCCCCTTTTCAAAAAACCCCATTACTCCGCCCCACCCATGTACTTTCTTTAACCCTTTAATGGCTTTTTTTTTTCCAAATTTGTGTCTTGTTCATTTGTGCGGGTTTTTTCCTGCATTGAAATTTTGGTGATGAAATATTTCATCTTGTAACTGTATAGTTATAGCATATGTAATATTATAATGTGTAATATATAAAATATTATACATGTATATATAGTAAACAAATCATTACATGCATATATTTTTGTTGATGCATGCTGGACTTCCTGACAATGCATGACATACTCACCTGCCAACACTTGCTTGTGAAGACCTGCTGGTGGACTTAACCACCAATCAGTTATAACTTGCATTTTGTGTTTATTTGAAAAATAATGTAATCACTATGACTTTAACTCTATTACACAACAGATGAAACATTTGCAAATGGTTTTTTAAATTTTTCTTATTTTTTTCTTTCCTTATGCCTCTGTTGCACCCTTATTTTTATTCAATGCCCCCTCCAAATACATCTGAGGTTACTACCACCCTTCCTGGATCATTGCAGTGCCCTCAGGAAGTGGTATTGCCCACTTTGAGAACCTATGGAGAAGAAAGGCTACAAGGGCATGTAGAGAAAGTCAGAGAAAAACTAGAAATACCAGTCAACTTCTCTGGAAACTCCTAAAAATCTAGATCTTTAGCACCATTTTGGCAAAATATCTGGATGAGCCACATGTTTAATAGTAGTTGTAGATGAATAAAATGTACCTAGTACTTTAAAATTTGCCAAGCACTTTACTTCCATTATCCCATTTGAAACTCACAACAAGCCTATGAAATAGGTACCCAAAGGTGTTATTCTCCTTGTTTTATAAATGGTGACACAAAGGGTCAAGGATTTTGTCAATCAACCAGTAATCATTAGAGGTGGCATGAAAGCCCTTGCCTTTCTGACTCCAGGTCTAATACTTAATTCATTAAGTCACCCTGCCTCTGAATTTTGTATGGCTGCTACAAACAGGCAAGTATACAGATTGCAGAAGCAATCAAGAAAGGGAAATTGGTATTTCTGGTTTGTTTTGATTTAACAAAACAAAATGATGATTGACCCTGAAAGCAGAGGAAACAAGTTCAAGAAGCAGAAAGTTCCCTAGAGTTAGATGCTATAATAGTGGTAGTTTTTGCCTTTCATTGTATTCTCAGAACAAAGCACATTGCATGGCACAGAGTAAGAGTTTAATAAAGATTGGTTGATTGATTGATTAATTGATTAGTCATAGCCACAATCAGAGAAGCATCTTTGCATACGCACTGCAAGAAAGGACTAATAATAAATGCTTGTTGAATGAATGATTGAATGTTCTCATTTAAATCTTTGTATCCACATGCAGACTTATGGCAGCCACAACAAGCAGCATCATTTTTAAAGATGAAAGGGAGCTATAAAAATAAATATATGTTACACATACACGAGTACATTAAATTCAAATGCACTTGTATAATTCCAAACATATTTTCATTTGTTCATGACCACTAATGATCTCAATAAAGATAGAATCCCAAGATTAGTCTTGACACTAGAAACTACAAAGCTCATGGACTTGCTATTATTTCTTCCCTGCTGTGAACATCAGCCACGGATGTCACAAAAATATTCTTTCTTTCATCCAAAGAAGATAACTATACACCTACACCTAGCCCCCACTGCTTCCTGACATATTCTATCACTGACTGTGTTCCCATCAAGCAGAGAGATTTAAATCTAAAAGATTTGAGAGAGATTTAAAGGGATCTCAGTGAACTAGTACAATGATTTTATTATACAGAGAAAGAAAGGGCAGGCCCAAGAGGTAAAGTATCTTGCCCAAAGTTATATAACTAGTTAGAGGCAGAGCCAAGGTTTGTCTCTTGATTCACTGTCCAAATGCATAGTAATTCTCTCAACAGCCAAGCCATTGTGAGAATGCCAATTTCCTTGGGCCAACAATTTAGCTTCCTCTTGATCTTCCAGGAGGTTCTGGCCACTGTACTTGGAGTATCCCAGGCTGGTGGGAGGAGACCAGATTTTATAGTTCGTCAAGTGCCTGGCTTCAAGCTACTTTAGCCATCATCCTTCTTGACCAAGGTCAGTTGCCCACAAAGAAAATGTGTAAGGGAAATCATTTTGGAGGGGAAAGAAAAGTAAGAGACTTCCTCCCTTTTTAATAGCTGAATCTTAATGCCAATTCTAATTGTGCTTCTTGAATTCCTATGGGAAAGGGAGGCTTTGTCAGAGCTCATACCCCAGTGGGGAAACTGAGGTATCACAGGGTGAAATCATGAGCCTAGGGTGACTTTCTGAGTCAGTGACAAAGTATGAACAGAGCCTTGAGCCTGAGGTTCCCTTGTAGAGTAGAGTATTGTGTTAATGAAGTTAATTAACTAATAAGAGCTTTCAGAAATAATGATAGCTTTTGTGGATCTGTAGTGCTTTATATAAATTACCTCATCTGATCCCTATAGCATCTGCAGAGTGTTGAACAAGTAATATCATTGCCATTTTTCTGATGAGAAAAACTGAATCCCAAAGAGATGACATGGTTTTCTCAAGGTCATATGGTTAATATTACTGGCAAAGCTTGGAATTACAGTCTACATTCCAATACTATTTCCATTTCTTCTCCTGATATAGCATATGTGAGAATTTTGTTCAGTTCTGATATGGGCATATGTGAAGAAAGCCTGAAGAAATACCAGGTAATTATACCAATGAGAGTGAGGGGAAAGATCCCCGCAAGGTCAAGGATCCTAAAAGGAATCAACACCTGATTTGGTTTTTAGACAACTGTTAGCCTTTCCTAGGACTGGTACTTATTATTACCTATTAAGGGGCCTGGCAAGATGAGAAGGAAAAAAGATAGAATTGCCATACTTAAGTCCATGGTTACACCAAGTAATGTTTGACATGTGGGCCTGACTATGCTACCTCAAAATCAAGAATGGCCCTCTATTATCCTACTTCCCTTTCATAGATTATTATGGACAGATACATGAATTTATCTTTCACCTTTTTTTGAAGTAATATCTGCATATTGTAGAATTATGAGGGACTGACTCGATCAGAGTTTTCTCATAAATAGAATGGCACAATGGGACCACCTGGTCCATCAATTCCTTTTTCACTTCAATGATCTACAATTTGTAATATACCGCTCTTTGACACAAAAACCTCCCTTTAAAACAAACAATATTGTCTTGGTAAGAAGCACCTAACAAATGCTTTTTTTTTTCCTGTATTCATTTGTTCATTCATTAATTCATTCCTGGTAATGTTTTGTGAGATCCAGTCTTAGAGTACCATGATTCCCAAGAAGCAAAATGATGATTGACCCTAAAGGCAGAGGAAAGATGTACGGTGGGTATAAAGAGACTTCAACCACTACCCAACAGTAATATGTGTGCAAGAAGTGGTGTAATCATAACTGACATTATGTACAAAGCTTTAAAGTTTTAGTGCAATTTGCATACATCATTTCATTCAAAAACCAGATGAGTATGTCCTGCAGGTATCCATTATCCCATTTTGCAAATAAGGAAGCTGAAACTTTAAAATATTAAGCAATAGGCCATAGTCATACAACCAATAAATCAATCAAGAATTTATGACACATTTACATTGTGCCATGCATTGTCCTAGGCACTGGAGATACAAATGCAAAATGCAAAAATGAACAATCTCTACTCTCAAGGAATTTATGTTTTATCAGGGGAAACAACACACATACATATGTGTACACCATATAGACAAGATAATACAAGGTAGCATGGGGAGAAGGCACAAGTGGCTGTGAGGAATAGGAAATGTTTCATGGAGTAGTAGCCAAGCTAAGCTTTGAAGGAAACACAAGAATCTAAGAAATGTAGGCAATCAAGAAGGTGATCCCTCTAGGCAAGGGGGATGCAAAGAGTTAGAGATAGAACATAGAATATCATGTGTGAGGAAGAGCAAGAAGCCAGTTTGGTCAGACTAAGGAATGCATGAAACTCAAAAAACAAGCTGAGAAGGGAGGATGGAGGTCAGAGCCAGATCATAAATACCTTTAAGTAAAACAGGAGTTTCTATTTAAAAATAGAGAACAGAGAGCCAACGGAATTCATGGAGCAGGAGAATAATATGGTTATACCTATGCTTTAGGAATATAGCCTTGACATCTATGTGGGAGACAAATTGGAGGCAAGAAGGCCTATTAGGAAAATTGTTGCAACAGTCCAGAAGAGAAGAGATGAAAGATGGTGGCCATATGAGTTAGCAGAGTGGAACCACCCTGAGAGAACTCATTTGGGGTAGAACTGGAAAAGTTTTGCAAGTGATCATATGTGTGAGGTGATAAAAAGTGAGGAGTCAAGAGTAACCCAGAAGTTGTGAATCTGAGTGACTGAAAGGATGGTAAAGCCCTCAACAAACATCATAAATTATTGGATGTCCTGATTGGTGTTTATCTCAGTAACTCACTAAATCTATGCCCACCTTCAGTTTTACTTTGCTTCTCTTTCTGAAGCAATTGGAGTGACTCGCCCACAGGCACAAGCTAGTAAGTGTGTGAGGCTAGATTTGAAGTCAAGTCCTTCTGACTCCAGGGCTGGTGCTCCATCCACTGTGCCATCTAACTGCCCTGTGCTGGACATCTTCTTGACATGATTCACAGAATAAAAACTGAGCTCCAGAGAATGTCATGGCTCGATCCTTAGAATTCCTGACTGGGGGAACTGCTGCCCTGATTCTGTTTATCTCAGCTGACCACAGCAGCTAGGCACAGCTCCATCCACACTTCTCTTCACTTCTGGACATCTCTTTACCCCCTTCCAGGCCTCCCAGAACAGAAACCATAGGTCTCCTCGCTTCCTTCCCCACCACCCTGCCCCAGCTTTGCATGCCTGGAACCCTAATCAAATCTACGCTGTCACTGTTCCTGGAAAGGATATGACCATCTCTCCTATGGGAGAGTGAAAAGGAAAGGCATAAATGTTTGTATATAAAACCTAGTATGCAGCAGACACTATGCTAAGTGCCTTTTATAAATATATCTTATGTGCTCCTTAAAGTAAGTGCTGTTGTCCCCATTTCACAGTTGAAACAACACACTAAGAGAAGTTAAATGATCTTCCCAAAGTTACATAATGCGTAAAGTCTGAGGCTGGATTGAAAGTCAGGACTGCCTGACTCCAAGTCCAATGCTTTGTTCACTGTGAACCAACCTTCTCACTGTGGCTCCTTTCATGGTCCCTAAGACTTTTTAAACCAAAATATCCCTACCTCATCTCCATTCCCCATGTGGGTTATCTTCCTCTGTTAGAATGTAAATGCCTTGAATACAAAGATTGTTTTAGCTTTTTTATTTTTATACCAAATGTTTAGTACCTGGTAAGTGCTTAATGAATGCTTTCTCAACTAGATAATAGTGTGATAAAAACTGAGCATTAACCAATGCCTGACACCGTACACAAGAATAAAGTCCAAATGGGTACATGTTCTAGGTATAAAGGCTGATAATATAGACAAATTGGGGGAGCAAGGGACAGTATATTTGTCAGATTTATGGGGAATAGAGAAATGTATGACTGAACAAGAGATAGAGAACATTTTAAAGTGCAAAATGGATAATTTTGATTACGTTAAATTGAAAAGGTTTTGCACAAACAAACCCAGTGCAACCAAGATTAGGAGGGAAGCAGAAAACTGGGAAAGAATTTTTACAACTAGTGCCTGTGATAAAGGCCTCATTTCTAAAATATAAAGAGAACTGAGTCAAATGTACAAGAATGAAAGTCATTCCCCAACTGATAAATGGTCAAAGGATATGAACAGGCAGTTTTCAAAGTATGAAATTAAAAGTGCCTATAGTCATATGAAAAAATGTTCTAAATCACTATTGATTAGAGAGATGCAAATCAAAACAACTCTGAGGTATCACATCTCACCTATCAGATTGGCTAACATGACAAAACAGAAGATGGTAAATGTTGGAGAAGATGTGGGAGAGTTGGAACATTAATCCATTGTTGGTGGAGCTGTGAGCTCATACAACCATTCTGGAGAGCAATTTGGAACTATGCCCAAACGGCTACAAAAATGTGCATACCCTTTGACCCAGCAATATTGCTTCTAGGCCTGTATTCCCAGAGATCATAAAAATGAGAAAAGGTCCCACATGTACGAAAATATTTATAGCAGCGCTCTTTGTGGTGGCCAAAAATTGGGAAATCAAAGGGATGCCCATCAATTGGGGAATGGCTGAACAAGTTGTGGTATATGTATGTAATGGAATACTATTGTGCTATAAGAAATGATGAACAGGAGTACTTCAGAGAGGCCTGGAAAGACTTATATGAACTGATTCTGAGTGAAAGGAGTAGAGCCAGGAGAACTTTGTGCACAGCAATGACCACTGTGTGCAAGGAATTTTTCTGGGAGACTTAGTCCTTCAAAGCAATGCAAGGACCTAAAACATTCCCAAAGAACTCTTGAGGCCCATCCATATTCAGAGAAAGAACTATGGAATTGGAATGCAAAATGAAGCAAACTATTTTCTCTTGTGTTATGTTTTGTTTTGGTTTGGTTTTTCTCATCATTTCTCCCCTTTGTTTTAATTCATCTATGCAACATGACTAATATGAAAATGTATTTAATAAGAATGTATGTGTAGAACCCATATAAGACTGCATGCCATCTCAGGGAGGAAGAGGAGAGGGAGGGGGAGAAAATTTAAGACTTATGAAAGCTATTGTTGAAAACTGAAAACAAATTAATTTTTAAAAATGAATCTTTTCTCATTCACTCTTTCATTCTATTGATTTTTTCATTCATTTGTAACACTCTATCAATGACACCATCCTGTCTCCACATACAGGATGTCATTAAGGATTCCAGAAAAGGAGATAAACAAAATATGGACCAATATATCGTGTGTTCTCCACTCTCTACCTTTGCCCAACATTCCCATGAAGAAGATTCAAAAACGTACATTGGCCCCACTTTACCTTCCTTGGGTTACTTTGGACATATGATGCTCCATACATTCTTATGGAATAGAATTGGATACCAATTTCTTGCCAATTCCTTTGCCCTCTACCTCTCCCTGGATTCCCTTGCTAACAGAGCACAAGGAGTGACTTGTAACCAAATTCAGCCTTGAACTCAAATTCCAGTGCTTAACTCACAGTCTTTCAGAATGCCTTGTGAACTAGTATAAAAAAAGGACACTGATAAATACGTCCTTCATCTGACCTATGGAGAAAGTGAGATACAATACTTTTTTCTTATTCTTTTGACTCTGATACCTTTCTATGAAAACTCAACAAAACTCACTAGAAAATTTTCTTTCAGTTTCCTATGGATGCATTACCTCATTTCTGTTACTCTGGCCACATGTTAATTCTCTTGGTCAGGCTACCTGGTGCAGTAGCTCAAATCCCACTATAATAAGACTTCTGATGTGTTTTTAGCCTAGTTGTAAACATCCTAAACAATGAAGCTTCCATCATTCTCCATTGTTCTGGGTTCTATAATAATACTTTATATTTATATGGCACCTTTCATCTAAGGATCTCAAAGAGTGTTAAAACATTATCTCACAACTTCCCTGTGAGGGAGGTAGGAAGCAGGTATTATTATTACCTATGGGAAAACCAAGGTACAGAACTCATAACCAACCTGCTGGGCCAATCCCTCAGAATTAGGAGAGAAATTTTAGCTTCTAAGCCTCAGGGCCCTTGAAAGGTATTCTGGGAGATCTAGCCTTGGTTTTCAAGACTAAAATGTATTCTTCATGAAAACACCAGTGAGTGTACTCAGTTACCAACTGAATGTTTTTTTTTCTTTCTGAAAAGTAGTGCCTACTATTTTGTAAGTGCTGACTCAATGTTTGTTGATTGCTGATTGAAGTGATGAGCAAGGGAGGAGACCCACAGAGAAGAAGGTGGAGATAGTTAGAACTACTGAGAAGTATGGATGGATAGAGCCCCAACATAATTTCATTTAGTCAGCAAAGAGGGATTTATTAAGCACCAATAATGTTCTGGGCATCATGGGAGCTGGGAGGGAGAGGACACCAAAGAAGAATAATTCATGGTCTTGACTCTTGAGGAGCTTATAGTAAGCTCCATTTAGTAAGCCAAAGCACATGTGAAAATGAGAGAACATAGCTTTGAGTTGCTAAGTGTTCATCCATATGGTTCAGACTCTGAGTGTAGCAAGAATTTGGTAGAGAGATATCTGCATAAACAAATGGGTAAATGAGCCATGGGAGCCCCTGGGAGGGTCTTTTAGGCTGCTGTCCACCAAAGAAGCCATCCTAGGGAACAACACAAGTCCCCTGCTCACACAAGCTCTGAAGGGCACATCTAGCCACTGGGAGGCAGCTGACTTGGGCAATGAAGAGCCAATACAAAAGTACTTAAGACTAATGGGAGCTGGAAAGAAAGAACACACCAGCCATCTTATTATAGGAGATCATAGGTCTACATCTCACTTCAGAACAGAGGAAGAAGATAAGAAAATGAATGAAGGACTGAAATCATGGTATCAACAGAGTATGGAGAATAAATTATCAGGGAGATATTGGCGACATCGTAGACTTGACTTCAGTGAGTCAGGGGATCCTGATGGGGAAGGTGATGCTGTCGGAAATGATGATGATGATGATGATGATGATGATGATGATTATGATGATGATTCACCTGACAACTGCAAGTCCAGAGGACTCTGAAAGCAATTCAGAGTCTGAGAAAGAGGAATCTGTTGATGAATGACAAGTTGTTGGAACAGTCAGAAGAGGTGGAGGACCCCAAAGCTAAGAAGGATGCAAAGATCAATTACAAAATTATGTTTGTTAAATCCACTGGTTCATAACTCTGCATGTATGATTAGTCTTTGTATTCAAAATAAACTTTGTTGCTATAATGCACAGTAGAGGACTGCTTCTGTAGCACAGACCTTTTTCTTATAGTTTTTAAATGACCTTTCTTTTAAGTAATTACAAAGATTTCATATATAATAACTGCAAATGCTTTAAGATGCCATTGGAGACAGTTTTATGAATATGATGTATCCATTTTTGGGAAACATGAGTTGCATTTGTAGAAAAGACAAATAAATATGATTCCCAGCTTCCTTTCACATTATCAGCATCTACCCTCTAAAGAACTACTCCTCCCCCCTCACTTTTTTACATCCATTCTAATGAAATTATTTAAGGAACATTGTTGAACCATCTTAGTACTATTTTGTGTGTATTTCTTAGTATTATTTTGATAACTATCCTTTTTTAAATTTTTGCCCCTAATGTTTGCTTTTATAAAAGTTAACTTGATAATGTGGGGGGAAAGAATTTGAAAGAGAAAAAAGATCAGGGCATAACTATCTGAGAAATATATTACCAAAAGAATGAATGGATCAGTCATACCAGGAGTATAAAGAATCATTAATGATCACCTGCATGCTTCATTGCTCATCATGCATTTCAAGAGAACTAGATTTAGGTCAGTCAGTCAACAAACAGTATTAAGCATCTACTATGTGCTAGGCATTGTACTAAGAGCCAGAGCTACAAAAAGAGGCAAAAGACAATCCTCACCCTCAAGGAGCTTACAATCTAAATATGTACAAAGAAACTATACACAGGATAAATAAACATAAATAAGAAAGGGAAGACTCCAGAACTGAGAGGGATTGGGTAAAGCTTCTTACAGAAAATGAAATTTTAGTTGGGACTTAAAAGAAGCCAGTAGGTGGAAATAATGAGAGAGAAAATTCCAGGCTCTGGGTACAGTAAGAGAAAATGGCTAGAGCTGAGAGGTGGAGTGTCTTGTTTGTGAAGCAGCAAGGATACCAATGCCACTGGATCAAATTGTACATGGTGGTAAAAGAGGTGTAGGAAGACTGGAAAGGTGAGAATGGACCAAGTTATGAAGGGCTTTGAATGACAAACAGAGTATTTTATATTTGTTCTTGGAGGCAATAGGGAGATACTAGAGTTTATTTAGTAGGGAAGTGACATGATTGGACCTGCACTTTAGGAAAATCACTATTATGGCTAAATTGGGAGACGAGGCAAGCTGATTCACCAGCAGGCTATTGCAGTAGTCCAGACATGAGGTGATGAGGATCGACACCAGACTAGTGGCAATGTCAGAGAGATGAACCTTCTCTGGAGAGGGATGTGAAAAAGAGTTACACAGAATGAGAAGGCATGGGTAGTTTGCAATGTTTCTCTCTAAAGGAGTGTCCCCTTCCATGGGATCACCAATCCTTCGATATATCCAGCAATGTGCAAGGCATATGCTAGGCAATGAGAATCCAAAGATGAAAATGCTACTGAAATTGCCTTCAAAAAAGTTTACATTCCAAGGGGTAATACCAAACATATTCATACTCATAAAGAGAATTACAAATGTGTCTTCCCACTGAACAAAAATGAACTAATGAAGTTCTAGGGGACAATGTGTATCATGCCAGGAGTCTTTTCCATTCTAATATATCCCTTTTCCCCTCTCTCTTCTTCTGCCTTTCTACTTCTCCTAATTTAACAGCACTGAAAGAATATCCATCCTTTAGTACTATCTTTAACAAAGGATGTAAAACCATTCTTGCTAGTATTAAGAATATTATCCAAAGTAATCATTAAAAAGGGAAAAGGACCCACATGTATAAAAATATTCATAGCAGCTCTTTTTGGGTTGGTAAAGAATTGGAAATTGAAGAAATGCCCATCATTTGGGGAATAGCTGAACAAATTGTGGTATTTGAATGTAATGGAATTTACTATTGTTCCATAAGAAATGACAAGCAGGTGGACTTCAAAAAACTTATATGATCTGATGCTGAGTGAAGTAAGCAGAACCAGGAGAGCATTACACACAGTAAGAGCCATAGTGTGTGATGACCAACTTTGATAGACTTAATTCTTTTCAACAATACAATGAACTAAGTCAATTCCAAAAAACTCATAATAGAAAATGCTATCCACATCCAGAGAAAGAACTATGGAGTCTGAATGCAGATGAAAGCACATTTTTTTCTCTTTCTTTTTTTTCTTTCTTGTGGTTTTCCATTTTGTTCTGATTCTTCTTTCACAAATAACTAATGTGGAAATGCTTAACATATTAAGCATTTCCACATTAGTTATCTCCCAGACACCAAGATGGTATGGAGGTGGGGGGATAATGACCTCTCAGGTACTGGGAAAAACGTTAGTATATTTGCTCTTATTATACCTTTGAAGTTCATTTCAAATTGACTGTTAAGTGGTTAAATGGAACTGGGAATACTTGGACCTCTAAAATGGGAAGAACAGGATCTATATTGGCTCTAGCCAATGGGAAAGAAGAGAAACTTTCTCCCTCAGCCTCTTCAGGCTACTAGATAACCCTAGGAGATGAGTGGAAATGTAACACTGTTACATTAGATAACATTCAGGCAATGGAAATAAGAGAATCATAATTACATTAAAACAAACAAAAGTAGTCCCATATTAGTTAAGTTTCAAAGTCAGTTCAGAAATCTCTATCTGATCCACTAATAGTATTGGACTGAGTTCTGGGTCCTAGCAAGTGGTGTCAAGTGGTACATGAGGGAGGAAGAGGAAGAAGGAAAAAATCCCTACCCTCCTTTTTCCTGAATTGCAGGGTAGGCTTCGGGCAAAATTTTGAAATAGGAGGAGGTTGGTTTTGGCATTCTCCCACCTCCATCTCTGCATTTCTCTCCCATCTCCCATTTGTCTTTTCAGTCTCTCAGGCACAAAGTCCCCCCACTGAGGCAGCCATACCCCTACAAAATACTCATTGCTCCAAATCTATCGTTGTCTTCTCCTGAATAAGAAACTCCCATGCTTTTGGCACTATTGACATCAGACAGAGCAGTTGTTCCCAATCCTTGTATCAGGTACTTCTGGAAGGCTATGAAATTGTGTAAAGCTCACTAAATGATTCAGCATCTCAAATACTTAAGAGAAGAAACATGGAATCTAGTTCTGCCTCTGATACATACCAACTGTGTATGTATCAAAAGTTACTAAACCTCCCATGGCCACACAGAAACTCTCTGAAGCTATAGGCTACAGAAGAGTTATGGATGTGCATTGTCTGGGGTTCCCTACACTAATGAAATCACAGGATGAGATCTATACATATGAAGAGACTGAGCCCCTGGATTTACAGGACAGCTCCCCCAAAGAACACTAGCTTAGTGTCAAGGTACTCTATGTTTCTGTATCCCCCAAAATCATAACTCCTGATCCCCCATAAAGGTGTTTGTCTTTAATAGTCAAAGGACAAAATTAGTTCAAAGAAAAGGCATCTGATGAAATGACATAATAAGAAAAGTAGCAACAAAATACAAACCTGGGTACATTCTTCCAAAGACACCCATAATATCAGTAGGAAGAGCATATATCCATAGGGAAAGTACATGAAGAAACACACATATAGAGGAGTGTAATACAGAGGCCAGGATACACAAGAGGATGGTGTAAGAATAGTAGTAACAACAATAACAGCATTATTCAAGTTTAAAAGTGCTTTTGAAATATTATCACTTGATCCTCACAGTTACCCTGGGATATAGGTACTATTTTTATCCCCATTTAACATATGGGTAAGTGGAGGCAAAGAGCCATTCAGTGACTTACCCAGGGTCAAATAGTTGGTAAGCAGGATTTCAACTCAGGTCTTTCTGACTTCAGATCCAGCACTCTACCCTTTGTGGAACCCTAGTTACTGTAAAGAATGTTCATGTGGAAAGCACACAAACACATAGAAAGCCCATGCGGTAAGGACACACACAGGGAGGGGTGACTTGTACCTCCCACACTGCAGTGCTGCCTTCGCACTGCTCTTGTTGGACCTGCCTGCTCCCAGCTGGTCTTCCAGTCTCTCCTCAATAGCTACCAGCATTCTCCTTTGTATTCATAGCTTCTATCAGACATTTCTCAGCTAAATTTTGCTGTTCTTAAGCACAGCTAAAATGTTTTACTCTCTTTCTCAGGGAAAGATCTAGTATTGTCATGCCTTGTTAGGGTAAAACCTTAAGTCCTTTTATCTGATTCTTTCAGAAAAGGCAGAAATGTTGGCCTGAGAACCAATAAGAAACCTCCTCTCTGGTTTTCCCTTCTTCACCCCTCAGAGTTGTGATTTTTAAGCCTCTCCTCAGTCCTAACAGAAGATCCTTAGCCCCAGGTATCAAGTTCTCTGGAACAACAGCCACAAAAAAAATCAGTGTTTTCTCATCTGGCTCAGGCTTCTATTTCAATTTGTCTTGCTGGTCCAGAGACTTTATCAGAAACTTCACCTTATCTTACAGTGAGCATTCCATATATCTCCCAATTTTCAGTTTGAGAAGGCTGAATTATGAATCAGGTAACAGTTACTTACCCAGTAATTATCAAATGTCTCTGTGGTTTAAGGTTCCCCACTTTTTTGAATCTCACATCTCTTCCATTCTCCCATGATAAATGGAGTGAGGAGAGAAAGAGAGGGAGAGAGGAAAAGGGAAAGAAAGAGAGAGAGAGAAAGAGAGAGAGAGACAGAGAGAGAACTAATTCCAGGAAGCAAAGTCATTGTTTCTGCCACCTGCTTTACTACATTTCTGGAGTTTTTATATGCTGATGAAAAAGGACTTTTCCCCCATACTCTTATACATACATACATATACACAAATAGGTATGTACATAATAACATACAATATTTTGTCAATTAAATAAATATATCTTAAACTTAGTTTTCAAATGTATATAGATGGTATTGTGATTTAATATTTCAATACTTCATTGGACTTATGTGGGTACTCCTTTCAGTGATACAGGTCGCAAGCCATCTGTGTGTTCTTATCCTGAGGACCATCAATCCATATCTTTCCCTAAATCTTCCACAAAGAATCTACCCAGGGCCATGCTGGAGCCAGTTCCAATTAAATCCAGAGAGCTGATTGATAAATTTGCATTGTTAGCATTTGTACTTCAGAAACTGGCAAACATTATAAGACAGACCTTAATTTATTGTTTTATTGACTGTCTAGACATGAGAAAGTGATGGAGAAAATGTTAATAATGCAGATTAAATTTAATTTAAAAGTGTGTCTTGCAAATATCATCCCCCACCACCATCACCCAAAAAGTTGGTTTGGTTGTTAGACATTTACCAGCATACCTCTGGATCTGCCCACTGTGCTGAGGGAGGCCCTTCTCCTGGCTCTCAACATTGTGGATGTTAATGATTTGTCTTTATGTTATCCCTCACTTTTCTTGCCATTCATCACTGATTTATCATCCCATTTCCTCTTCTTGACATATTTTAATGATAATGCCTTGTGTTCAAATTATCATAGGTAATATATATACTCTATTTAAACTATGTCTTTCCTTTATACTTTAGCTGTTCAAAAACATTACTAATTTTTTTTCTTTTTTGTTCTGTTTTCTCAACCAATAGTTACTAATAGGGCAATAACTATCATGTGGGGTTCTGTGTGTTTTTTATGTTAAATATATATTATATATATAATATTAAATACTCACTAAGATTGCAAACCACTGAAGTGATTAACTGAATTAATCTCATTGTTGCAAGTTTTTCCATGTGTCACAGCTTTCCAAGTAACCTCAAAACTCAAATTTTCTCAGTATAGATGAGTGACTGATCTCTGAAAGAAAGTAAAAAAGAAAGGAGAAGGGAGGAAAGAAGGAAGGATGGATGTAAAGAAGAAGGAAGGAAAGTAGGAGACAGAGATGAAAAGGTAGATTTCAGGCATAGGGGACAACCAATGAAAACTCTCAAAATCAGGAGATGGGAGTATCTTGTTCAACCGACAGCAAGGGGGCCAGTGTCACTAGATCACAGAGTACATAGAGGGATAAAAGATGTAAGAGAATCAGAAGGGATGAGGATATGTATTGCAAAAGGCTTTGAGTGCCAGAGGATTTTATATTTGATCTAGAGGTGATAGAGGGCTACTGGAGTTTATTGAATTATAACTGATTTGATCACATCTGTGTTTTAGGAAGATCATTTTGACAGCTTAGTAGAGGATGAGCTATAGCAGGGAGAAACTCGTGGAGGAGATCCCAACCAGTAGGGTTTATTCCTGTGGCATCCTGGCCTCTAATGAGGAGGCTAGAATTCCTTTTCTCACTCTCTTTAAGTGTGACCACCCTGGTTCCCTGAAGAAGATTTACTCATAGCTTAGGTTGTAAATCATTTCTAGAACCTCTCCAAAGGGGACAGCAGAAAGACACTTAATATGCATTATGACATAGGGATGGGACAGGTATTTTATTCCTATACACACACACTTTTAGACACAAAAGACTCACAGTCCTCAGGGGCATATTGACTTCAAACAACATTCAGTAATTTAACTTATAGATACTATTAAAATCTACTGGGAGGCTGATAGCTTAAATCTCATCAGAATATAAAGTAGTTGACAGCATTTCTGATTTGGCATATTATGTTTCACCTTGGCTTTTCACTGTCTCTCTAAGCTTCCTATCTTCCAGCAAACCCAACCAGAGGGCTTGGTCTCCTCCCCTATTTGGTGATCATCTTCTCTAATGAAGAAACTACCTTTACTACTAATCAGTTTCATTCAATGGACCTAGGACCTCCAAACCTCTCAAGTTCACCTCTAAGCCTAGACACATTGAATCCAGCTGGATCCTTGGCCACCTACTCAAAAAGAGAAACATAAAATGAAAAGGTCAATCAGGGGCCCAAGCACATGTTTTTGTGGTGGAGTACCCTTTTCTAGTGGTCATATTACCAGACTGGGGAAAAGCCAATCTATCCAACATCCTTCCCTGGAAGTCTTAGAGATACATGGGGTTGAAGGAAGAGAGAGCCAACCTGAAGTTATCATTCTTTTTAACCTACACTGTGCCCTTACCTTCTGCCATTGTCACCTATTGTGAGAAGACCAATGGTCTACTTAATGCTTTTAGCATCATACCTTACAGTTCAAGGCTGCCATGTGGCCAAAAGCATCTAGAAATTTCATTATCTCTCAAAAGCCCAAGCACTTGAGTTACCATGTCCCTGGATTCCCCAAAAGTTTCTAGGGACAAATCCAGTTCATAGGGATGAACTTTATAGGCCAATTCAACTCCCATTACATGGAAATGTCTACATATTACTTATTTGTATTCTGAAATAGCACTTTTTATACCTTAAATTTTTCTATAAACCCTCAAGATTGGATATATGGCTTCCCCATGTATGTTTTTTTATGTGTGTGATTAAACAAAGACTTGAAAAGCTTTAATGATTCTTTTCTGACTCACTTTTTATTTCCATGCATAATGCAGGTGCCCTCTAATGGTCATATTCAGGACAGAGGAATTTTGTTATGCATGATTCTGTTCTTTCATCATTTCTAAGGCATCTTTCAGTCGTTTAGGGGACTGAGTTTGTTGACCATGAATGAAACTGAGGTGGCTCAGACTCTAAAATATGTCCTGATGTTGAGGATTATGAGGGCATTTGATGACGGCATCTAATTTAGATTTCCTCTCCCTTGAGAAAAAAAAAGAAACACAGAAAACATAAAACAAAAATTTAAAACATTTGCCTTGCCAAGGCTATCTGGTCTCCTTACTGATCCTGAGTAATAATGAGCTTTCAGGTACAGTGGTCTCCTTCACAGTACCTCAATACCAAAGCTGGGCAGCAGACAAAATTTAATACACTGGCTGCATTTGGATGGAGAGGCTAGAGAAGAATATCCTGTCAGGTGATGGCTGTACACCTGCTCCTCCCTTGTTCTCATCTTTTACTCTCTGGCTTTGTCTCCTGAATATTTATTTTCTTCACTTTCTCTCCAATCCATCCTCTGAAGATTACTCTAAAAATGTATTTAATCAGACTTAGCTATTCTCAGCAATAGAATGACCCAAGACAATCCCAAAAGACTCATGATGAAAAATTGTATTCACCTCCAGAGAAAGAACTGATGTCAGAATACAAATTGAACTCACCATATTCTCTTTCTTTCTCCCTTCTTTCTTTCCTTCCTTTCTCTTTATATTTTTCCTTTGTTTCTTTCTTTCCAAGTCTTGAACAAAATAACTAAAGTGCAAATGTTTTAGATGATTGTTCATGTAAAACCTATATCAGATTGCTTACCATCTCAGGGAAAGAAGAGGGGAGGGAGGGAGGGACAGAATTTGGAACTCAAAAAGTAAAAAAAAAAAACCCAATCCAAAATTGTCTTTTATACGTCATTGGGGGAGGCGAATAAAATATTATTAAATATATTTATTCAGCATGCGCCTCTGATGCTTGCTAACCCCTACTTTGGCCAAGTTAATTAACCATCCTGGGCCTTAATTTCCACAGCTATAAAACAAAGGAGCTGGATTTTAATAACTGGATGTCTGGGTGGAGGGTGAGGTCTATATGTAGGACACACTTTTAAATTTAATGTGGATCACTAACATTTTCTTCATCACTTTCTTGTCTAGAAAAAACCAAAACAACAAAGCAAACCTAGATTTATACCATTTGCTGATATCTGAGGTGTAAAGGCTAACACTAAAATTTTAACGATCTGCTCTAGGGAGCCAGTTAGAGCCAATTTGAGCATACCCCTGCATGCTCCAGATCCAGACCTAGGGTCTTTGGTTCCTAATCTGGGCAGGCCAACCAAACCTCCCCCTGAGGCTTGGAGACTAAGCTTGGAGACCAATTAGCTCCAAGTACAAAAATTGGCTTTGCTGAATCAAGGTAAAATACAAATTTGAAAGTTTTGGTAAAAGCCAAGTGGCCAGAGAACCACTGAAGAAAGGGAGAAGTAGTGAGTGATAAGAAACAAAATGGAATCCTAGCTGCTATAGTAGGGACTTCTTGAACTCGCTGAGCATATGCATTTCAGAGAGGTGATGTCTTGGCTTGCACATGAATTGGATTTAAGTGAGGCAGAGCTGCGTAAAGTCATCAGTCTCACTCTCTTCTCCAGGGTCATCTGGGTCCAGTGGCAAGACACAGGTCAGGATGATTGGAAATGACCCTAGAGGCAGCAAGAGATGGAGCCCTTTTTATTTTTATTGTATTTATTTATTTTCAGTGTTCCACAATCACTACCATACACCTTAGATTTTTTTTCTCTCCCTCCTCTTCCTCCCCCCAATCTCCCTCCTCCCTCTCCAAAATGGCATACAATTTTATATAGTTTCTACACATACATTCCTATTAAATACATTTTCACCATAGTCATGTTGTATAGAAGAATTAAAATGAATGGGAGAAATCATATAACAAACCAAAACATAATACAAAAGAAAATGATCTGCTACAATCTGTGATTGAATTCCATAATTCTTTTTCTGGATGTGGAAGGCATTTTGCCTTAAAAGACAATTGGGAACTATTTAAGTCCTTGCATTGCAATGAAGTTCTAAGTCTACCAGAAAAAGTCCTCGCACACTGTGGTTGTTGCTGTGTACAAAGTTCTCCTGGTTCTACTCCTTTCACTCAGCATCTGATCATATAAGTCTTCCTAGGCCTCTCTGAAGTCTTCCTGTTCATAATTTCTTATGGCACAATATTATTCCATTACAGTCATATACCATAGTTTATTTAACCATTCCCCATTTGATGGGCATCCCCTTGATTTTCAGTTTTTGGCCACCACAAAGAGTACTGCTATAAATATTTTTATACATGTGGCACCCTTTCCCATTTTTATGATCTCTTGAGGACACAGTCCTAGAAGCAGTATTGCTGGGTCAAAGGGTATGCACATTTTTGTAGCCCTTTGGGCATAGTTCCAAATTGCTCTCTCAGAATGATTGAATCAGCTCACAGCTCCAACAACAATGAATTAGTGTTCCAACTCTCCCACAGCTTTTCCAACATTTATCATCTTCCTGCTTTGTCTTGTTAGCCAATCTGATAGGTGTAATGTGATACCTCAGAGTTGTTTTGATTTGCATCTCTAATCAATAGAGATTTAGAGCATTTTTTTCATATGACTGTAGATATCTTTAATTTCTTCCTCTGAAAACTGCCTGTTCATATCCTTTAACCATTTATCAATTGGAGAATGACTTGCATCCTTGTACATTTGACTCAGTTCTCTTTATATTTTAGCAATGAGGCCTTCATCACAGACACTAGTTGCAAAAATTCTTTCCCAGTTTTCTGCATCTCTCTGAATCTTGGTTGCATTGGGTTTGGTTGTGCAAAACCTTTTTGGTTTAATGTAATCAAAATTATCCATTTTGCACTTCATAATGCTTACTATCTCTTCTTTGGTCAAAAATTCTTCCCTTCTCTATAAATCTGATAAATACACTATTCCTTGCTCCACTAATTTGTTTATAGTATCAATCTTTATACCTAGATCATGTACCCATTTGGACTTTATTCTTGTGTACAGTGTCAGGCATTGGTCTATGTCTAGTTTCCACCAGACTTTTATCCAGTTTTCCCAGTAATTTTTGTCAAACAGTGAGTTCTTATCCCAGAAGCTGGGGTCCTTGGGTTTATCAAACAATAGATTGCTATATTCATTGACTATTGTGTCTTGAGTGCCTAGCATATTCCACTTGTCTACCCTTTTGTTTCTTAGCCAGTACCAAGTGGTTTTGATAATTGCTGCTTTATAATACAATTTGAGATCTGGTAGAGCTAGGACACCTTCCCTAGCATTACTTTTTATTAGTTCCCTTGCTATTCTGGACCTTCAGTTCTTCCTGATGAATTTTGATAGTATTTTTCCCAGCTCTAGAAAATAATTATCAGATAGTTTGATTGATATGGTACTAAATAAGTATATTAATTTAGGTAGAACTGCCATTTTTATTATATTGGTTCGGCCTACCCACAAGCAACTGATATTTTTCCACTTACTTAGATCTGACTTTATTTGTGCAAAAAGTGTCTTGTAATTGTGTTCATATAGTCCCTGGATTTATTTTGGCAGGTAGACTCCCAAATATTTTATAGTGTCTACCCTAGCTTTAAATGGGATTCCTCTTTCTATCTCTTACTGTTGAGTTTTATTAGTAATATATAGAAATGCAGAACATTTGTGTGGATTTATTTTGTAACCTGCAGCTTTGCCAAAGTTGTTTATTATTTCAAGTAGTTTTTTACTTGAATCTCTGGGATTCTCTAAGTATATCATCATATCATCTGCAAAGAGTGATAATTTCGGTGGCCTTTTTAAACTAAGGTCTTTTCTGGGTCTCAGTTTGTCTGAGGCAATATCCATTCAGTGATTTAAGGCTAGGTAAGAAATGATGCAAAAGATGACAAAAACAAAACAAATTGGGAGGGGAAGACCCTCAGGATTTCCTAAAGGAAATAAACCAGAGGAGAGGAAGGAGAAGATTCCTCACATCTGGTTTAGGATGAGCCCAATTTACATATTGTGCTGGATTCTGAAAGAATATGTGTGTGTCTGTCCTTCATTGCTGAAGAAGATCATGCCATCAGAGAAATAATGACATGACTTGCATTTGACTTTGTTTTGGGTAAGGGAGGACTGTGCAGGTCACCAACCTCACTTCTCCTCCAGAATTATCTGAATCCAGTGACCAGATATTCATCAGGATGACTGGAGATGACCCAGGATGAAGCATTTGAGGTTAAGTGTACTTGACCAAGGTCACACAGCTAGTGAGTGTCAAGTGTCTGAGATGAGATTTGAACTCAGGTCCTCCTGACTCCTGCTCTATCTACTATACCACCTAGCTGTTCTATTCTGAAAGAATAGAAGGAAGTAAAAGACATGGTCCCTGCCCTCAGGGATGCTACAGTATCAAAAAAGAAATTCTTTGCAAATTTCTCACCACTCTCTGCTACTGTGTCCTAAGTTCTATAACATACATGTCCCATAACCTCCAATGACTCACATTGTAAGAAGGCACACAAAATATGTATTTCTTATACTGAAGCCACAGACATGCATATCACGATAGGATCTGATTCAAGAAACTTTAAGATGCTCTTATGCAATAGTTGGTGATAATAAAAGCCAACACCTGAATAGTATTATAAGGCTTATAAGTGCTTTACAACCACTGAGCATGGTGCTGAAGATGCAAGCATTTTAAAATGATACCTTTCTTGCCAGAAGCTCCTTGTCAGGAGCTGACATTCTGCTGGGAATGGTAAAGCATGTAAACAGATAAGTATGCTACAAGGTAAAGAGTACTGGAGGCAAAGGAAAGACTGAAACAAATTTTTAAAGAATTTGCTACACACAGATAGTAAGCATCAGAGGTGTATGTTGAAAAACTAGGAACATTTAAAAACGGAGAGACTTTTCAGACTGGAGAAGTCAGGGAAGATTTCCTGGAAGGGACACCTGAATTGGACCTTCCAGAAAGAGGATTTTGACTAACAGAGCTGAGCAGGGAATATATCTAAGTGTTTAGGGAAGCTGAGTGTATGAATGCTCAGAGGCAAGAGCCTTAATGTTGAATGTGAAGGAGCTAATAGCATAATTTATCTGGAACACAGAGGACATGATGAGTAGTAGTATGAAAAATAAAACTGAATCAGTGGATGGGATCAAAAAGGTGGAGGGTTTTGAATGAGTTTATATTTTATAATATAAACAATATGGAGACTCTAAAGGTTTTTCAGCAGAGGTCACATGGTCAGATGTATACTTTAGAAGGGTTACTTTGAGAGTTGTGTGACCAGTAGACTAGTAAGTGGAGAAACTGGAGGGAAAAAGACCAGTTAGTGGGGCTATTACAGTAGTCAAGGGGATAAGAATGAGGGACTGAGCTCAAATCATGGCCATGTGACTAGAAAGGGAGAGTGAATTCAAGATGTATTGTAGAGGCATAACATTGACAGGACCTGGTGACTTAACAGAAGTCGTGGGTGAGGGAAAGCAAAGAGTTAAAGATGATTTCAAGGTTTTGAACCCAAGTTAGTGGGAAGATTGTGATGCTATGAATATAAATAGGATCAAGTGACCATAAGATTTAAGGATGAAAGGGACATTGGAGATTATCTAGTTTAATTCCCTTATTTTATAGATGAGAAAATCGATGTGTAATGTCACAGAAGTAGTAAGTGGAAGCTCTCAGATTAAAAGCCAGATCTTCAGTTCTATAAATGTCTTCCCATTGTAACACACACACACGCATGTACACACATGCACCCACACATATCTTCCCCAAATACATACATGTGTACATAAAAATGCATTTACATATAGTCATATATTGGTATATAGGTATTGTATGTATGTGTGTATATATGTATGTTTATATGTATATATATATATATATATATATATACACATATACATACATATCTGTGTTGTTCTGTTGTTTTAGTTCTATTCCACTCTTCTTGACCCTTTCAGGGATTTTCCTGGCAAAGATACTGGAGTGGTTTGCCATTTTCTGCTCCAGTTCCTTTTTACAGATGAGAAAATTGAGCAAACAGGGTTAAGTGACTTGCCCAGAGTCACACAGTTACTAAATGTGAGGTTGGATTTAAATTCAGGTCTTCCTGACTCCAGGCCTAGCCTGTATTCACTGTGCTACCTAGCTGCCCTTTGTGTGTGGGAGGGGCAGGGGGTGATACGAATGCAGATGCATACACGCACATCCACACGTACACACCCACATGAATGCACACACATACATCATTTTTCTTTAATCATTCCCTCTCATATATTAGTCGTCAGTGAACTTAATTTGCTGACCACAAATGAGATGTTTTAGATCAGAAGATCATAAGTCTAGAGATTGTAAGTACCTCAGAGGGCAATTATCTTACCCTCTCATTTTACAATTGAGAAAATTGAGGCCCAGTTAGGATAAGTGATTTGCCCAAGGTCACGCAGGTAGTGGAAGAAGTAAGACTTGAATGTGGCTCTGGAGTCAGGGCTCTTTCCATTACACCATGCCACCTGCTTCTTCTCAGAATATGTGACTATTTCTGATATTTAGGAATATCTAGTGACAAGAATAATTGTAGATTCCTATCTTTTGTAAGAAGGATCAATTAAATGATCTCTAAAGTTTCTCCCAGTTTTACCTCAATATATAAAAATATTTCAGTTGCTCTTGGATGGTTAGTTGTGTGATGTGTGAAAGATGAAATGATTATAGAAACAAAGGTTCAAGCTTCTGATCATATTGATTTATTAAGCAATGAATGCCAATTGCATGACAAGTAGGGACCAGTCACCTTACTTGGCTTTGGCACTGGATGCTGAATACAGAGGGAGACAGACTTTTATATATTAAAAAAAACAATTAATCAAATAAGACCTACTAGTTAAAAGAAAACAATTAACCAAGATCATTGGAAGAAAGATTAGGGATAGATTAGGGTAATTCCCTGAAATCAGAACAAAACAATCCCATTCCCCCCAAGTGTCCATAAATAATCAAAAAATACAGAAACAGTAACAACTTACAGTAACAGTAAAAACTGGGCAGTTTTCGGATAAGACACATGGGTTGCTTGAGATGTATAATTGTAAGAAAACCCTTTGCACCAGTCTTTGGGTATGACTATATTTCTGGTCAGCAAAATCTGAGTGCTTAGTTAAGGGTCTCTAAGAAGCAGACAGAGGTGGTCCAGCTTTCTAACCATGAAAGACTAGATTCAAACAATGCAGTAAAAGTCCTCTTACAATTCCCACAATTTAATAAAGTTTTCTCACAAGACAGAAATTATACTAGACTCATAATTGAATAGAAAGGGATCTGGGTTAGATCTAGAATTGAGTCACAAGATGGAGTCAGTGTGGTTCATTCAATTCCCACCACCATTTGTGACTCTAATTCCTTCAATTTCCCCAGTTACCTTGCTTTGTTATCCATAGCACTGTTTTCACCAACTGTTAGTTTCTCCCTCTTCTCCTAATATGCTCCTAAATCTAAGAGAAGAGTTAATATCATTCTATGGCTTTGAGAAATTCTGGGATATTTTTGAGTCTCAGGAGCTTTCCTGGGAAAAAGCATGGGGGAGTATAACCAAGACACTGGGCGTACCCCCATATATTGAGTGTAAACCCACACAAGACACCACAGAAGAAGCTAATGATTTTCAATTAGAGGGACATTTAGGTTCAGGGCCACTAAATTTTGGTCAAACTAAATGAGCCCAGCATCAATTAGTATTTATTGGGGTTCCAACTGCACTAATCACCTACTTAGTTCCCCCTTTGATGAACCACAAGACTGAAAATGTTTTATTTTAAAAAGGTGGCTTTCTCATCATTCTTCACCCCCAAGCCAGCCCCTTCAATAATAAAGAAGTGGGAGGAAGAGAAGACTCTGACTTCTTATCCTATCAAGGCAACAATCACATGAAAGGTCGGAAATCGATGTGTAGGTCAGAAGGGGATAACTAAGTTTTCACTGTACAGAAAAATGGCATTATGTCAAATCTATGGACTTATTAATGCAATCATGGCTCTTAGAGATGAAAGGAAACTTAGGTCATCTGGCCCAAGCTCCTGTCATACATTGCTATTCTCATTTTGTAGATTTGGATATATGGGGCCTGGAGAGGTTAAAAGGTGGAAGAATCAGGCTCCTGATTCTTTCCTCTCTTTCTCTACATCTGCAAAATGAGGTAAATGGAAATTTTTAGGGATCCCACACCTATTAGGGATAGTAGACTGTATAATACAACATTTGATTTAATTTTTAAGGTAACTTTGCCTTCAAAAGTCCCAAATTTGCAATTGATTTCAAGAATGTGCCCCCATTACTAACTTCTCAAAGTCACTTATTTCTTAAAACGATCACATCTGCTCTTTAGCAAGACTAAAGAAAGACACCATTTAATCATTTTTGCAGACTGCATCCATCACTAGAGATGAGGCTTGAAGAAGGTAAGGTGCTATCTTTGTTGCTGTCTCATCTGGTGTCTTCAAAACTGAAATCAGATAAACCAAGGCCATTTCTAAAATTCAAGACTGAATCTGATATAGAGCTTATCAGGCTTCAAAACATTTGAGACATCACTGCATGGAAGACAGAAACCAACTCTTTTCCAACTCCACCACACAGCAGATAGCACAGTGGATAAGTGCTGGGCCTGCAATCAGAGCACCTGAATTCAAATCTACCTCAAGTGGTTAGTATCTGTTTGTTCCTGGGCAAGTCACTTAACCTTTGTCTGCCTCAGTTTCCTCAATTATAAAATGGGGATCATAATAGCTCCTCCTCCCAGGTTAGTCATGAGGATCCAACGAGATATTTGTAAAGGTGCTTAGCATAGTCCCTTGTACAGAGGCTTAATAATTTTTTTAAACTTGTTTCCTTTTCTTCCTTCCAAAGAAAGAAGTGAGAAGAAATTATAAAGATTGTACCATGAAGAATTGACAGTAGCTGTGTGGAGAATTTCTAGGTGATAAAAGCCAGAGACATCATGATAACCTAAGGTCAGAAAGACCAAGCTAAGTTTAAGTTGTTCTTCTGCCATATTTACTACAGTTTTTTCTCTGCCCATGGGGTGTGCTGCTGGCACAGAAGAAGTTGGGAGTAGGTGGAAAGGAATCCTGGGCTAATCCATGTGGGGTAAATACCAAGCAAATAAGACCTTAGGATCAAAATTGTTGAAAAATCCTTAGGAATCATTTAGTCTAAACCCTGCGTTGTACAGATGTTCAAGAAAGACAAGTACCTCTGGTGTGAGGGCTACTTTCCACCTCTGGTGAGCAAACAGCCATCCAGCTCTTACCTATGACTCTAAGAAGCCATAGTATGTGCAGCAACCACACTAGAGTAAACCCTTTCTGCAGATGAGCTAAACCAGGTTGAGTGTAACCAAGAGGCCTCAAACCTAACAATGAGTTAAGGGACTGTCTACCCTAAGGAGTTGAAGACTTCCCCTGGAAGAATGGGTGGATGAGAACAATTTGTTCCAATAGCCATGAAGGCATCTGAAGCAGGAACTGTGGAGTTCTTAGAGTTTGTTTAAAAATCAAAGATGCCAAGGTCATCCACTTCATCCCTAACCATTACCAACAGTCTTGACTTTTGTCTTGCCATGGGAATCTAATGACTCTGGAAGAGAAAGTAAGACCAAGGATTTCACACAACTCTGCCTCATTTAAATCTAATTTATGCATGAATCAAAAGATATCACCCACACCATTTTACCACTTTTATCCATTTCAAAATCCTATGGTGACAAGCAAATAATGAAGCATCAGGTCAGATATAATGGGAGCTGTATTCACAACCCTACACAGAGGTAGCCCAAGCCATAGGGTTGTCTTCTTACTAGACTAAAGCAATGCTTGTATTTGGCATTCCCCTTTTAAGGACTACACTGCTCACCTCCTGGAGTAGAGAAGCGACTAGAAAAGGTGCCATAAAAATTGTCTTCTTTACCCAACATAACACCGGCCTGTTTACCATGGCAGGTGGAGATCCTACCCTGAAGCCAAAACCCCCCAAAAAATGAACGAAAACTTTTGTGAAGATGATTCTACTCACCATCAGTACACAGAAGGTAGGCACACTTATAGACAACATGAAATCCAGTAGACCTGAAAGACTTCTTGTTGAGGGAGAACTCATCAGGGATGGCATCCAAATAGTTGCCCTGGTGAAAGAAAGCTGGCAAACAAAAGCCAACTTACTGAGGTCAGAGCTAGATACATGTTCTGGAATAGCCATGGTCATGGGGACTACCACAAAGCTGGCATAGGTTTTGCAATCAAAACTAATGTAGTTAACAAACTTTATGCCTCCCAAAAGGAGTGAATGATAGGATCACAATGTGATTGTCACTTGCAAGAAAGCATCATACCACCATCATCAGTGCCTACATTCCCACCATGATAAACCCTAATGAGGTCAAAGAAAAATGTTATGAAGACTTGGATACCTTCATCATCAATGTGCCAACAGAGGATAAGCTCATTATTCTGGGTGACTTTAATGCTAGAGTAGATACAGACAATCAGGTATGGCAAGGAGTCCTTGGAAGCAATGAAGTTGGAATCAGCAACAGCAATGGTTACTTACTACTAAAGAGCTATGCATCTCATGAACTTCTTATCACCAACAATCTTCTATTTACCTAAACAAGATAAAACTTCATGGATGCACCCTCACAAAAACATTGGCATTTAATAGACTGTCATTATAAGAAAAAGAGACAGATAGGATATGAGTGATGAAAGTGATGTATGGTGCAGAGTGCTGGACTGATCATAGACTTATCCTCTCCAAGTTAAACATTTGCATTCAACAAAATCGGCAACCCCAAAGCAAGATGTCCACCAGAAGACTTAATATCAACAGGTTAGAGTGCTTCTCTGAGTGAGAACAGTTTGTTGATAACTTGGAGGGAAAACTGAACCAACACAAGGTTGACAACTGGAGCAAAAAAGAAGTGGACAGCTCTCAGAGATCTGGTGTACAGCACCACATTTACTAATCTTGGCCAGAACACTCACAAACATCAAGATTGGTTTGATGAAAATAATGGGGAAATTCAGAAGCTATTAAGCTAAAAATAAGAACTCCATAGAGTTTACCAACAGAATAATTAATCCATCTCTAAGAAGGCATCATTTGATTCCATCAAAAGTAGAGGGAAAGCAAAGTTTAGAGAGATGCAGGATTCCTGGTTCTGTAAGAAGGCAGATGAAATTGTTTTATGCTGATAGTAACAATCCAAAGCATGTTTATGGTGTCCTGAACACTATTTATGGGCTAAAGACTAATGCTGCATCTTAACTACTCAGTACTGATGGAGCCACACTAATCAGTGAGAAGGACATGATCCTAAACAGATGAGCCGAACACTTTCATGTTGTTCTCAATAGACCATGATCAACCAGTTCTGAAGCCTTTGACTTCAGAATAACTCAGGTCAAAGTCAATCCCTTTAGCCAAACTTCCAACTAAAGAAGTGGTTTTGAATGCCATTAAGTCTCCTCTTGTTTGACAAAGTGCATGGTGCTGATTCTATTCCATTGGCTCATACTAAAGCTGACTGAAATTTTCTGTGTTATATGGCAAGAGGAAGTTCCCCCAGGAATCCAAGGATGCCTCCATTGTCCATCTCTATAAAGGAAAAGGAAAATGAAAATGATTCTACTCTCTCTTAGTCATTGCTGGCAAGATTCTTGCCAGAATCCTCCTTAGTAGGCTAATCCTTCACCTGGAAGATGTTCATCTACCTGAGAGACAGTGTGGCTTCAGAAAAGGTTGAGGAACAGTCAATATGCTATTTACTGCCCAACAACTCCAGGAAAAATGCCAGGAGTAGAACAGAGGTTTATACACAACATTTGTCGATCTGACCAAGGCTTTTGATACTGTCAGTTTATGAGGGTTTGTGGAAGATCATGTCAAAATGTGACTACCCAGAGAAGTTCATCAGTATTGTGCACCATTTCCACAAAGGCATGCTTGCATGGGTTCTGGATAATAGATGATGCTCTTGAACTTTCCTAGTCACCAATGAAGTGAAGCAGAGCTGCGTGCTTGCTCCCATGCTTTTTAGCATGATGTTTCAAGCAATGTTGTCTGATACTTTCAACAAGAACAAAAATGACATCAAGGTCAGCTACTGCAATGACAGCAAATTGTTTAACTTGAAAAGGTTATAAACCAAGATTAAAGTGGAGGGAGAGATAGCGTGTGACTTTCTGTTTGTGATGATTGCATACTCAATGCAACCTCTGAGATTAAGTTACAGCAGAGTATGCTGAGTTGCAACAAATTCTCTGCCACTTGTGCTAATTTTGGTCTGACAATTAACATCAAGAATACAGAGTATCTCCACCAACCAGCACCACAACATCCATATGTGCAACTGTTGGTTACAGCAAATGAAAAAATTCTGAATGCTATGGATAAATTCACTTGCATTGACAGTGTACTTTCCAGGGAGGTACATACAGATGATGGTGATGATGCATGCATTTCCAGAGCTAGTTAAGTTCTTGAGAAGCTCCAAGTGGAGAAGAGATATTAGGTTGCCTACTAAATTAAAGGTCTAAAGAACCATTGTGCAAACCTTATTGTGCCTTTAAAACCTAAACAGTATGCCAGTTTCATGCCAGGAAACTGAATTGCTTCCATTTGAATTGTCTTGGAATGATTGAGAAGATCCCCTGGCAAGATAAGGTACTGTGCCAGGCCTAGAGGCCTGAGGGCTACCCGAGTCTTACCTTACCTGTCCCAGGTCTTCGGTTGGCCAAACCAGATAAATGTATGAGAGAAGAGACTTTCCGGAGTCGAACAAGGGTTAGGCTTTATTCAGGGTCCTGGTTACATGTGCAGGGGGAGCTCTTCCTTAGGAGGGAGAGAGAAATCTCCCAAGGAGGCAAAGATCTTACAGTAAGAGATTGGAAGTAGAAGTGTAAGTGGGGAGAAAGGGGGAGGGGAGAGCAAAGAGAGGAAAAACGGAGCCTTCTGTCCTGTCAGGGCCCCTCCGCGCTAAGAGCGCCTTCAGGCTTTCCTGACCCTAATTAAGCTCTCCGGATGTCTAGTTTGCACCTGAATACCGTGCCTGTTAGATAACAATAGGTGTGCCCAGATCCGGGACAGTCTCGAGGGTGGGGATGCCTCTCCCATCACGTTTCTCACGGGAAGAGGCGGAAATACACGAGATAGCTTGGTCTCACTCCTCGATTCCCTGCTGTTTTCTGGGGGGCCTCATGAGAACTCTAAGATTTAGAAGTTCCCACCTTTACCCGCCCGAGACTGTCCACATGGAATTGAGCTTCCACCCCCAACAGTACTGGACACTGAACAACTTTCTCAGGCTCTACTACCGAGCATTCAAATTCTACTGCAGAGAGTGCAACTCTGATGGACTGGCTTTATTGTTTGAATGTCAAATGTATGTTTGCCTAAAAGACTATTTTACAGAGAACTCACAAAGAGGTCAGAAAAAACAAGAGAAGGACACTCTCAAGGTCTCTCTGCAGAATTTTGGAATCTATTGTGAGACACGGGAGACATAGGCACAGAACCATCTAATACGGTGTGCCTGCATCAAAGAAAGCACTGTGCTCTATGAGCAAAGCAGAATTGCAGTAACTCAAAGGAAATGTGTGATGTACAAATTTAGAGACATCTCTGCTCCAAACATTCATATAGACTACTATGCTCTACCTGTGGTAGAACATTCCAAGCTCATATTGGTCTGACCCACCACAGTTGGACACCTTGTACATTGACCTGCCATGGTGATGTCATTTTAGTCCTCTTTGAGTATGAAGGAGAAACTGAGGTCCAAGAAAGGAAGAGATGAACCCAAAGTCACTCAGGTAGTAACAGAGCCCAAATTAAAACTTAGCCCTTCCACCTCTAAAATCAATGTTCTTTTCATTAGTTTATATTCCAAAAATGTATTTATTTCCTCTTCAATACCCTTTTTTTAGTCAGTTGATTAAGATGACATAGTAACTTCATTATCTCAACCTTATACAGAATTAAGATATCTAAAGAAAAGAAATGCTACAAAGGATATCCAGCTTTTCCTTGGGCTCAAACCAGGGATTTGATTCTAGAGAGGGTGGCTGGGGACAAAAGGGACATAAGGACTACAGAATCAGGGAGTCTCAGAATCTGGAGGCACCTCTGCAGTCAGCAAGTCCAAGAATTAGTCAATCAATTAGCACCTATTTTTAAGCATCTGCCAGGCATTGTGCTAAACAAGAGCAGTATTTCCCTTTACAGCATACTAGACAAGTGATCAATCAGTCTTAGATAAGACAAACTCTTTTTTTGACTTCTGGTCCATTCCTGGAGAAGAGCTGGGATGTCATCTCCTATTTTAATTTTCAAGATAGCCCCAAACTCCCCCTCTCCATGATAAACAATAGTTTCAGCTAAACCTGTGCCTGTGAACAGCACTCTGATCTGTCCAGTAAGAGTCAGCCCTAGCATGTCACAGAATCATAGACCCTGAGAACTTCAGAGCTGACAGTGATGTTGGAAGCTACTTTTTAATTCATTTAACAAACATTTATAAAGTAATTAACTTACACTTGACTGGATCATGTATCTACATAAATGTCAGCTATGATTATTACTAATTTTCACGATATATTGTTTTTACTGAGAGGCAGCGGATAGAGCACTGACCTTGGAGCTAGGAAGACCTGGGTTTATGGTGTGACCTTGGTCAGGTCACAACCTCTGAGTGGTCTAGGTCACTCTCTAAGATTTAATGTGCAGAGAAAGTGCCAACCCATGTTGTTAGGAGAAGTTTCTTCACAGAGAAGTTCTATATACCAATAAAACCACCAGTTTGATCTTTGTTGCTATCTTCATTCAAGATATTGGGCATACAAAGAAGAAATTTTAATCCTCTTAATTTAAAAAAATTTTCATCTCTTCAAGGAGATGATTAACCAGAGCAAGATAATCTGTGTAAGGAGAGAGGGATTGTTAACAACTAAGAGGAGCAGGGAAGGCTTCAGAAAAGAGGTAACACCAGATTAAGCTAGTCTGTTCCATATAGTGCAAAGGTTTGTCTCAAATGCTCCATCCCTAAAGAAGCTTTCACTGATGCCTCAGTCTCCAACAGGATGTGAGCCTTGTAACCCCTACAGCACTTATTTTATACCTGTTTTATAATACCTAATTATAAGTACTCAACAGATATCTGTTAGATTAAATTGAGTTGAATTAAACATATTGTCTCCTTTGGTCTCCTCAACAAGTAAGGCAGATGCTACAATAATAGCCCCATTGGTAGATAAAGAAGTTGAAGCACATGGACTAAATGATTCATGGTTGCAGAGCAAGCTAATGGTGATGCTTGACCGAGAACCCAAATCCCTTCATTGCTACTAGTCCTTTTTCCATTTCAATAAACTGTCTCCTCCCTTAAATTTTCCATTAGCAAGAAACCCAGCCCACTTTCTTATGCTTCCAGTAACTTTTAAAAAATTAGGAAACAATGCTTCTAAGAGTCATCAAACCAGATGACTACCTCTGGTGATTCACCCAGCCAAAAACGATGCCGCCAGAAGGAATCCAATTTTAAAGTCTTGAACAAGAAACTGAAAACCTTAGGGGCATGGGTGGTGTTTTCATTATTGCTACTTCTACTGATCAAAGACAAGGATTTTGGAAGAGGAGAAGAGTTTTGGGAAGTGGCTAATAAGATGAGAAAAGACACAAGATTTCTCAACTAGGGTTTCAGACTGAAAATAGTTGCTTTTGGCTAATGATAAAGTGAACCTATCTGGTAAGAATGTACTTGCCAAAATTCTGACGAATTTAACAAAAGGGGGCTTTAAAATGCAAAGGAAAGAGAAAACAGATCTAAGCAAGAGTGGGGAACCTGAGGTCTCAAGTGTTGCCCTTTGACTAAAACCAAACTTCAAATATTCTGTCTCCAAGTTCAAACACCTAGCTACCTATAGATAATACTATCTCTATTTTGCATATGGGGAAATTGAAGTTCAGAAAAGTTAAATAATTTGCTTATGGTCAATATATGTCAATGAAAGTATATGGCAGAATCAACATTTAAACCTAAGACTTCCTAAATTCAAATGCCTCTCCACCAACTATACCAACAATACCATACTGTGATGAAGGATTTTAATTAGTTGCATAGCTATAGAGTTCCCCCTCTGCCCTAAACAGAATAACCAATAATTTTTTGACTTGCCTTAAGGCTAATTTCATCATTCATAAGGTAGAAGAACCATCAAGGGAAAATTCTATTTCAGATCTAGTTCTTACCAGCAAAGAAGAACCAGTTGCTGGAGTTTAAATGACAGAAACCTTGGGGGAGTTGACCACTCCATTTTAGAATTAGTAATAGAGGAGAGAAAAGTCAAGTAAGTAGCCTGACATACATTCAAGATTTTAGGAGAATATATTTTAAAAGCAGAAAGAAAAGAGAGATGGAAGCCCATAGGCTAGAATTCTAGAGAAGTGGGCCTAGGAGGGATGAAAAGCTTCCCAGAATAAAATTCTGAAGATAAAAGCACAAATAATTCTGAGTAGGATAAGAGGGGATTGCCTAAAGGGGGAATTTATTAACCTACTTTGATTTTCTTTTTGTTTTCTTTTTTTTTTAATTTTTTTTTATTTATTTCACTTTTAACATTCATTTTCACAGAATTTTTGGGCTCCAAATTTTCTCCCCCCTTGTCCCCTCCCCTCATCTCAAAACACCGAGCATTCTAATTGCCCCCATCTCCACTCCGCTCTCTTCTCCATCATTCCTCTCTGCCCTTGTCTCCATCCTCTCCTCTGTCCTGTTGGGCCAAATAACTTTCTATACCCCTTTACCTGTATTTCTTATTTCCTAGCGGCAAGAGCAGTACTTGACAGTTATTCCTAAAACTTTGAGTTGCAACTTCTTTTCCTCCCTCCCCCCCCCTCCCCCTCCCTTTGGAAGGCAAGCAATTCAATATCGGCCAAATCTGTGTAGTTTTGCAAATGACTTACATAATAGTCTTGTTATATAAGACTAACTATATTTCCCTCCATCCTATCCTGCTTCCAATTACTTCTATTCTCTCTTTTGATCCTGTCCCTCCCTGTGAGTGTTGACCTCAAATTGTACCCCCCTCCCCATGCCCTCCCTTCCATCGTCCCCCCACCCTGTTTATCCCCTTGTCCCCCACCTTCCTGTATTGCAAGATAGGTTTTCATACCAAAATGAGTGTGCATTTTATTCCTTCCTTTAGTGGAACGTGATGAGAGTAAGCTTCATGTTTTTCTCTCACCTCCCCTCTTTTTCCCCAAACTAAAAAAAAATCTTTTGCTTGCCTCTTTTATGAGAGATAATTTGCCCCATTCCATTTCTCCCTTTCTCCTCCCATATATTTCTCTCTCACTGCTTGATTTCAATTTTTTTTAAGATATGATCCCATCCTATTCAATTCACTCTGTGCACTCTGTCTCTATGAGTGTGTGCGTGTGTATGTGTGTGTGTGTAATCCCACCAAGTACCCAGATACTGAATAGTTTCAAGAGTTACTAATATTGTCTTTCCATGTAGGGATGTAAACAGCTCAACTTTTATAAGTCCCTTATGACTTCTCTTTGCTGTTTACCTTTTCATGCTTCTCTTCATTCTTGTGTTTGAAAGTCAAATTTTCTTTTCAGCTCTGGTCTTTTCATCAAGAATGCCTGAAAGTCCTCTATTTCATTGAAAGACCATTTTTTCCCCTGAAGTATTATACTCAGTTTTGCTGGGTAGGTGATTCTTGGTTTTAGTCCTAATTCTTTTGACTTCTGGAATATCCTATTCCATGCCCTTCGATCCCTTAATGTAGAAGCTGCTAGATCTTGTGTTATCCTGATTGTATTTCCACAGTACTTGAATTGTTTCTTTCTAGCTGCTTGCAATATTTTCTCCTTGACCTGGGAATTCTGGAATTTGGCCACAATATTCCTAGGAGTTTCTCTTTTTGGATCTTTTTCAGGTGGTGATCAGTGGATTCTTTCAATATTTATTTTTGCCTTCTGGTTCTAGAATCTCAGGGCAGTTTTCCTTGATAATTTCATGAAAGATGATGTCTAGGCTCTTTTTCTCATCATGGCTTTCAGGTAGGCCCATAATTTTTAAATTGTCTCTCCTGGATCTATTTTCCAGGTCAGGTGTTTTTCCAATGAGATATTTCACATTCTCTTCCATTTTTTCATTCTTTTGGTTTTGTTTTGTGATTTCTTGGTTTCTCATAAAGTCATTAGCCTCCATCTGTTCCATTCTAATTTTGAAAGAACTATTTTCTTCAGTGAGCTTTTGAATCTCCTTTTCCATTTGG